>NW_023270418.1:4070883-4145834 GCF_011800145.1 Mirounga leonina
TTATTTATTTATTTATTTATTTATTTATTTATTTATTTATTTATTTATTTATTTATTTATTTGACAGAGAGGGAGAGCACAAGCAGGGGGAGTAGCAGGTAGAGGGAGAGGAAGAAGCAGGCTCCCTGCTCGATCCCAGGACCCTGGAATCATGACCTGAGCCGAAGGCAGTCACTTAACCAGCTGAGCCACCCAGGCGCCCCAAATTGTGTGAGTTCTTTTCCGTAACAACACTCTGGCAGGGTAAGATTTTTCCTATCCCCGTTTTACAGAAAAATAACTTAAGCTGCTTGTCCCAGAAAAAAATTATATTGTATACGCATAGGTAGCATGTATGGAGATAATATGTATATATAAGACCTAAGCCTTTATGGCAAAATAACTTGTTAGCTTTAAGGTCTTCAACATAGTAAGCAAGGGAGCTAAAATTGGAATATTTTCATGTGATAAATAGCATTATGCTTCATCTTCATCTTCTTAATGCCTTAGGTATATGAAAGCATGTTAATGACAACATAAGTATTATTAAGGATTTGTCTTTCCTCCATACAAAAGGATTTAAGTAAGTAGACTGTATAATGTGGCCAAGGTACTAAAATAGACATCAATTTTCCTCCTAATGGAAATAAAATAATTCTAAGAAACTCTTCTTATCTCTAGGTTAAGCCATAATATTTTTATGACAACACAGTAACCTCTGGAAAACTTTTGACTTAGAAAAATTTTCCTCCTTAACATTTTGTCCTTGAGGTGATATATTTATTAGAGTCTGGGAGAAGGGTTGGTAAGGAAAAGAACAAGGGGAGAAATACCGATAACACCCTTGACCCTCATTGTCTACAAGAGCTGGTGCACAAATATTCCAGGTCCCTCACAATTTGTGTGGTACATTTTACACTGATTTCCAGAGTTTCTCATGAGAGATTAACCTCCATTCACTGACTAGGGTAGCTGGCTTGAAGAGGTGATCTCTATTAGCTGCCTTTTCTCCCAGCCTCAATTCACCACTGGTGTTTCTTTCACATCCTGAACAGGCTACTTGCACTAGAATCCTTGCCTTAGGGTATACCTCTGAGGAACTCAAACTGAGACACACATTTTAAAAACTGGGTGTTTCCTGCTCTATTTTGCAATGACCCAAATATCCGACTAATTACTCCTGACAGCTTCTGAACACACATTTCCAGGTGTCTGAGTCCTAGACTCTTCCACTTTGTCACTCTCCTCTTCATATATTTTTTAAAAAATTAAGTTTTGCTGACATTCTATCCCAGGTATTTGGTTTCTGGGTCCTTTTAAAGTCTGTCAAAGCAAAAATTGCCCTGGACAGTTTAACAGGCAAGGAAGACTTGATACAAGATAAGTGTAATAGGGGAGAAATAGGGAACTCAACCATTGCTGAAACAAAAGCTGGGATCCCTCTGCAGTGCTGGGGTGAGCCAGGGGAAAAGTCCTGCATGATGTTAGTTGGTCAACAGCACGTGGAAAGCATGTGGTGTTACGCCCATGTTGGCAGGTGTTTTTGTTTTGTTTTGATTAGGCCAAGTGTAATTGCTCCTTGGCACCCATTTAAGTTAGGTTCCCACCGTCCAGGAAGACTGGGAGATGGGGACACTATTTCTTCCAATGTTTACATTTCAAAAAGATGGTTCCCAAGTTGTTGAGAAAGACTTTCCTTGATTATAAAACTGGAAAGAGTCTGGGAGAAGATTCACATACATTTCAAATAATGTGTACATTATATATAATTGCAAACTTTCTAAAGTAGATGTTCTAAGAAATGGAAAGGTCAAAGGCCTATTATCAGAAGAAAGCCTTCTAAAGTTCAGTCGAGCTGAGGGGACTATTAAGGCCGTCTTGATTAATTCCTATTAGTAAACATCCAAGGATCTGCTTTTCTAGTCCTTTCTCATGCAGTGGTAAGAGTTGTTCAGATGTGTCCTTCACACAGTTGTGTGATCTTGGGACCTTTACTCAGCATCTCTAAGCCTCACATACAAAGAGCTGGTAGTCCATCACACCTTCTCCAGTATCAGAACATATTAGTCAGCTAAGGTGGCCATAACAAAATACCACAAACTAGACAGCTTCAAACACAGAAATTTATTTTCTCATGGTTCTTTGGGCTGGAAGTCCAAAATACTAGCAGGGTTGGTTTCAGGTAAGACCTCTCTTTCTACCTTGTAGAGGACCTCTCTTTCTAGCTTGTAGAGGACCATCTCCTTCTCACATGGCCTTCCTCTACATGTAACATCCCTGGGGTCTCTTCCTCTTCTTTTAAGGACACCAGTCCTGTTGGATTAAGGCCCCCACCCTTCTGACCTCATTTAAACTTAACTACTTTCTAAAGACCTCATCTCCAAATACAGTCATATGGGATTTGGGCTTCAACTTACGAATTTTGGAGAGCCACAATTCAGTCCATAACACATAGTTTCTGGATCATAGTAAGAAACCCATAATTGATAACTATTATTAATAAGCACACCACAACTGGAAGTTTTGAATAAAAGGTAACTTTAGTAATGTGTTGAGGAGGTTTGAAAGCACAGAACATGAGCTCTTTGGAGGAAGACAGTTCTGTTCTAAAGTACAGATACAACTAATCCACTTATCAGCCATGATTAAGAAAACCTATTTCTAAAAATTCTTTCACCACTGCCTCTTTGATTTGATAAGTTTTACATTGATTTGGAAAGCTGATATTTTCTTATGCTACATAATTATTCAGGAGAAATAAGCTTATAAAGAAATGTCCTGGGGCGCCTGGGTGGCTCAGTTGGTTAAGCGACTGCCTTCGGCTCAGGTCATGATCCTGGAGTCCCTGGATCGAGTCCCGCATCGGGCTCCCTGCTCGGCAGGGAGCCTGCTTCTGCCTCTGACCCTCCCCCCTCTCATGTGCTCTCTCTCTCTCATTCTCTCTGTCTCAAATAAATAAATAAAAAAAAATCTTTAATAAAAAAAAAAAGAAAAAGAAATGTCCTTCTGGCAAATTTGTATTTTAGAGTTAGACTGGAAAAAAAAAAAAAGAAAAACTTTAGGAACTAGCCTGACACAAAGAAGAACCCCAGTAGATCCAATTAGCCCTTTTACCACGGATCATATTGATTGTGGGAGGAAATATATACAGAATACCAATTATGTAATTGGTTTTAGGTGATATATTTGCAAGTAAGACTATAACCACAAAACAGGTTTAATGAAAAAAAATATTTGATAGAACAAACCTTTAGAAAGGGGGCAGTGAGAGGTATTTCAGGAAAAGCAGAGCTGAAAATAGAAATTTTCTGATGGAAAATTTTTTGAAGAAATCCATTTATTTTTTGTTAATCTCCTATTTTAGGAACTTCCAACCTGTACCATTAGAACAATTTACATGATTTACAAAACCTTTAAAAGTAAAGGTGTCTTTAGTCTTGCAGTCACTACTTAGTCTTGCATCAAGAGGGAAGAATTCCAGATGTCTGAGAATACGGTAAGAAAATCAAATGACATGTCATATTCCCAGAGGCACTGATGGGTTGAATGGAAAATGCTAAGGTTGAATATCTGTCCACTCCTTCTCCATTTATACTGATCTAGTGAATTCAATAGCCACTGCCTGAACTTCTTGTCCGGAGTTTGAGCCATTCAGCAGTTTTTGATGATAATATGATATCACAGACATGATTGGCTTTGTAATCTTTGTCAAATTGATAGTGTGAAGCAAACACTGCCGAGTAACATGATGTGACAGAGAGTCAAGGAGTCTTGTATGTTGAATAAGGCAGGAGAATGCCTCAGAGCTCCTTTATAATATTCCCGCAATCCCTTGCCAGCAGATCTGCAGTGTGGGGAGAATCGTTCAGGATTATTACCTCAGGACTTTAAATGTGTTTATGGAGAAGGGGTGGAGAAGAGACTTGACATGTCCATTGCTTCCCGGACTCCAACTCACAAATCTTCTTTACAATAAAAGTAGAATAAAAAGAATATGGGAGAATTAGGAATGGAAAGTAAGACCAAAAAGGGGGAAAAAAAAGGTTGTGATGTTCTGGAGCAGAATTTAGGGCACCAAAAATCTGGACCCCTGAGCCGCCTCACTTCTTATATCCTCTTGTATTGTTTATCCCATTAGCTAAATTAATTAAACACTTAAATTAAAAGTCTTCTTGACTCCTGATTAATCAGCAAGATTTTCAGAGTGCTAAATTACTCTCTGAGGGAACATCAAATTTGATGAACGCTTCTTGTCACATTCACACACACACACACATACATACACAACACTAATTACTAAAGTATTATTTTAGTATCTTAAAGTTAATCCTCACTTTCAGAAGCATTTTCACAATTCTTTTATTTAAAATTCACATCTTTGTGAAATAGGTATTATTATTTGTCCACTTTCCGGATGAAGAAAATGAGACTTAGTATGTCTGTTACTTGACTATAGTCCTTAAACTAATGAAAAATGAATTTATATTTTAACCCACTTCTGTCTGATTCTAGAGCCACTACAGGGAGACAAGAGAGTTTAGTTACTTAAAGGTAAACTCTTGAGTCAGATGGAATATCTTGAATTGTGAATGCAACTAATTACAATCCATGGAAACCTTTGCCTGTTAGTTTCTTTCTTTGCCTCTCAGCTCCCCTTCTGTGATATGGAGATAATATACTTTGTACCTCATGAAATATTGTGACAATTAAATGAATTAGTTTATGTAAAGTACTCAGACCACTACATAGGATGTAGCAACATGTCCAGCAAGTGTTTGTAATGAAGATGTGAAGGCGATAATAGTTATGATGATGATGATTGCTGAAGATTGATGATGATGATGGTGATGATGATGATGATTGATGATGATGAGGAGGAGGAGGGCCCATTGTCTCTAGTGATGAAAAAATTCTTTCTGCAGTGAGTGCAGCTTCTACCCTTCACATTTTGCTGACAATGATACATGTGCACTGGGAGGCTTCCCTCTGCCAAAACAAGCCTATCTATTCTATATATATTTCCTGCACTGCTGTGATTGGTTAGATCACTGTTGACCATTTCTGTGGGTAAATATGATGTCTCCTCCAGAAGCTGAAAATGCACTTTATTTTTCCTGTCTAAATTCTAAATTCTAAGAAACTTCTTCAAATCATTTCTCCTAATGAAGTTGGGGGAGATGGCATCCAACAGGAACAGGATGGATATACCAAGGCTCCCACAGTTAATTAAATGGCTTTTGGAGGAAAGACCTGCTCTTTCCATTTGAAGACCCTGGATTGATTCTGGTGCTCATTCTACTTTTATAATCAACCTCAACCTGAATGGGAATTTAGGGGATTACTGACACCATCTTCTGGTGGAAAAGACTTTTACAAGTCCTTTAAAAGTAATTAAAGAAACTAGCATCAAAGATAAAACTAGCTAAAAATGACAATTCCTCAGAAAATTTCTTGAAGCACCTCTGTGTTTCAGTGGTTGTCAGTGCAGTACAAAGAAAAATATATTTTTAAACAAAAATACTCTTTTTGTGGACTGTCATATTTGGGAAATTGACTCTGTTTTTAAATGCCCTTTTTACATTGTGTTTGATTTAATGTCAGGCCAGAGGCAGGATTTTGTCTTCACAAATAAAGATGGCATTAAAAAACTTAATATTAGTAAATGGAGGAAAAAGTGTAATTCAATACCATGTTCTCAATTTTTACCTTTTATTTTAAAAAAGATTTTATTTATTTATTTTAGAGAGGGTGAGAGCAGGGGAAAGGGCAGAAGAAGAGGTAGATAGAGAATCTCAAGCAGGATCCCCACTGAGCACAAGGCCCGATCCTGGGCTCCATCTCATGAACCTGAGATCATGACCTGAGCTGAAATCAAGAGTCAGAAGCCTGACCAACTGAGCCACCCAGGTGCCCCTCAAGTTTTACCTTTATTAATGACTTGCCAGCAAATATTTTAAGAGAAGCTGGTCAAGGGCGCCTGGGTGGCTCAGTCGGTTAAACGACTGCCTTCGGCTCAGGTCATGATCCTGGAGTCCCGGGATCGAGTCCCGCATCGGGCTCCCTGCTCAGCGGGGGGTCTGCTTCTCCCTCTGACCTTCCTCCCTCTCGTGCTCTCTATCTCTCGTTCTCTCTCGCAAATAAATAAATAAAATCTTAAAAAAAAAAAAAAAGAGAAGCTGGTCAATAGAGCTCTTAAATTATTTCTTTTTTTTTTTTTTGTAGATTTTATGGGATGAGTCCTAAAATACTTCATTTATTTATTTATTATTTATTTATTTATTTTAGTAACAACATGAAATTAATAACATACAATTGTACTTGGTCATCAACTTTTATCAGCAGATTGAATGCCAAATGAAGTCTGTCTGTTTCCAAAATTAAAACCTGTAGTCAAAAGACAAAGTTATGCTATATTAGGGAAAATTAAAAAAAAAATTTGCTTCAGTGTCTGAAGACAAGGTCAGGGTTTGTGGAAGGAAATGGGTCTCTGGAGAACCATGAGCGCAGTATAGTAACAAGTTTGGATCATTAACCATTCATAGATAATAGAATATTGCTACTGTCACTGTGTTTCAGTATAGTCTACAGGGACCAAGTCATGTTGGGATTAACAGAGTATAGGTTATATGGTGCCTAATATTGAAGTTGCTTGGATAAAAGGATTGGTGCCACATTGTATTATCACAATATAGTTTAGTTCCATCTGCTATTCTGTGTCTTGCCAACTAAATCCACACATGTAAGTCTAAATTGCATAGGAGACCTGAACATGAGGAGGTGAGGGGTGCACACATGCTAAGATCCTGAAAAAGCACTGGTGGGGAGTCCTAGAAAGTGCTCAGGCTTTAGTCAGAGCTCTGGTGTATCATCACTGCCATTGAGTAAACATTCTTCAAGATTTACTTACCTGATTGGTAAGTAATTCACATAGCTGTTATGAGTATTAGATGTGATTAAATTCATCAGAGTGTTTTGAAAGATGTAAAAATTATATATACAGTTGACACTTGAACACAGGTTGGAACAGCATGGTCCACTTATACATGGATTTTTTTCGATAAACACAATATAGTACTATAAAATATATTTTCCTTATAATTTTCTTAATAGCATTTTCTTTTCTCCAGTTTATTTTATTGTAAGAATACAGTAAAAAATACATATAACATACAATATATATGGTAAGCAACTGTTTCAGGAAGGCTTCTGGTCAATAGTAGGCTATTAGTAGTTAAGTTTTGGGGGAGTCAAAAGTTGTATGTGGAGCTTTGACTGTGTGGGGATGTTGGTGTTCCTAGGCCCTGTGTTGTTCAAGGGTCACTGCACAGATGTAACTTACCATAATTATTTTTATTTACATTACTTTATTCTCTTTATGCTATAGATCTCAGCTAGAGACAATAAGTACTTGGTAATTCTTATAGGTATAAAAGTATATATTATATCACTGATCCCATACTAATTTTTTTCTCCAGGAGAAGAAAGACCAGAAAACCAAACAAACAAAAAAAGCACAACAAAAATAATTGAGGGGAAGAAATTTAAAAATTAGTTTGAGAATTGGAGACCAGTTTTATATAGCAGAAGATATTGAAAAATAGTCGGATATAACATCACCCTATTTGTGAAAACTTTGTTTTTATTATTAAGATGTGTGTGTGGTCACCATACCCATTGTCTAGAAATAATGTGTTATAGGCTTTTATGAATAAATGGGAATATTCTAGAGAGTAAACCAGGCTAAGGGTTTGAAGAACTAAATTCTTGGCTTATTTTCTGCTTAATTTGAATAATAACCTCACACTGTCGTAACCTTTGATAAACACAAATGAGAAAATTAGCCATGCTAAATGATCTCAAGAAGTCATTCAAACTTCAAAGTTCCAGACTTTGCTGGAAGACCAAGACACTGCTTCTAAACTAACAGAGGCTTCATATCAACAATACTTTTATTTCTCCATTTCATTAATAAGATAGCGTCATGTATTTCTATACCTCAAAGTGTACTTTGATCTCTACACTTTTGATTCATGACAAAACTCTGAGTTTCTTTCATCAATGTCTTATAATTTTTAGAGCACAGGTATTTTACCTCCTTGGTTAAGTTTATTCCTAGTTATTTTATTCTTTTTGGTACCATTGTAAATGGGACTGTGTTTTTTTATTTCTTATTTTTTTTCCTGTCACAATAGAGTTTTTTATGAAAACAGGCTGGCATGGGGACAAAGGGACAGATGAGTACATTTAGGTTGGGAGGCCCAGGTGAAGGAGTGCAGCTTCCTCACATTGATGCCATACTCACTGAGGGCAGGGGTCAAGTCCTCCATGGTTAGAGTGTACGTGTGGTCCTTGCTCTTGCTTGGGGAGCTGCCAGAAACTGGGCCCTTCGTTCTGCAGTGCTGTACGGAATGGTTGGCAGTTCATTCTGAGATGAATCTCCGGGCAGCTTGGGAGATGAGCTGAGTTATGCATGGGATGGAGGCCTCAAAGCTGGCGTGGTTCAGGTTGTAACCAGTCCCTGAATCTGGGGTCATGGGCATGGAGTCCTCCAGCTACATCAGGAAGTCCACCAGAGGTGTGCTGGACAGCACTGGCCTCACAGCTCTGTTGGTTGGGCTCCACAGCATGTAAACCCCATTAAACATGGCCCCCTCCATGGGTGCCCCACCACCCGCTGACACTGGGGCCACCCTGCACCACTTCCGGGGGAGGGGTTCCCAACCAGCTGCCACAGGCACGTGCCGCCTGCTGCAGCTCCAGCCCCAGGACCCCTGCTGTCCTGGTGGAGCTGGCCTTGTTCTCCCCAGTAGAGCTGCGGCCAGTACTGCAGGGTAAGACTGGGGGTGCCAGCCGGGCCCAGGCAGTGGAGCCGTGCTCCAGGGGACGGGTTGTTTTCTTAATTTCTCTTTCTGCTACTTCCTTGTTGAGAATTCTTTTTTTTTTTTTTTTTTTTAATCATGAGTGGATGTTGTGCTTCGTCAAATGTTTTTTCTGCAACCGTTTGAGGTAGTCATAATGGTTTTTATCCTTCCTCTTATTAATGTGATGTATCACATTGATTTATTTGCAAATATTGAATTACTCTTGCATCACTGGAATGAATTCTACTTAACCTGTTAAAACAGCTATTATCAAAAGACAAGAAATAACAAGTGTTGGCAAAGATGTGGAGAAAGGGGAGCCCCATTCACTGTTGGTGGCTCTTAGTGCAGCCACTATGGAAATCAGTATGGAGGTTTCTCAGAAATTAAAAATAAAACTACCATATTCAGCAATTCTACTTCTGGGTATTTATCCAAAGAAAATGAAAATACTAACTTGAAAAGATATATGGATCCCCATGATTAATACAACATTATTTATAATAGCCAAGATACAGAAATAACCTAAGTATCCTTTGATGGATGAATGATACATAGACACAGTGGAATATTACCCAGCCATAAAAAAAAGAATGAAATCTTGCCATTTGCTACAATATGGATGGACCTCCAAATTCAGGCCTGTCTAAATATAAAAGTCAAAACTTTTGTCATTATTCCAATCGCCTTTTCATCAAGAAGAAAATATTGAAGCAGGGAGTCATGAGGATCAAAGTTAAGGCACTCTGTTTCATCTAAGTGAGTAGCCAAGGATCCAGCCAAGGATCCAAAATGGTAATCTACCATTTACATTAAAGACAGGAATCTAGAAAGTGGACCAGTAGTCCAGGAAATATGATATCTGGGTACACAGAATTATAAATGCAGATTACAGAACTTGATTCTAAAGACAGCTTTCTATCCCATCCAAGGAAGGTATTTTACTATTTTTTACTGAATAAATCTAAGATTGCCAGTAGATGATACATAGATATGTAGATACATGGGTCCAGAAAGGTAGAAATAGGATATATATAGCTTAAAAAGATGAGAAATTAGACAGTGGGTGGTAAAGGTGAAGAACAGAAATGACATCACCTATGGAAATGAGGCTGCCGCTGAATGGAAATTTAATGGGTCCTGGAGAGAGACAGACTTTGTTCACATCCAGTCCATATTATTAGCCATGTCATCATAGGCTAGTTGTGCAAACTCTGGAGGCTCTTTGTGCTTTTCTATAAAACAGAGACTATGATATTTACCATTTGTGATTGTTGTGAAGATTAGAAATAATATATCCAAAATGGCTAGCAGGGCCTCCATAAAGTAAGTACCCAATAAATGGCAATAGCGGCTGTCTTTATTATGAATACTCTTAGCCTCACATGAAGCTGCACATCCTTGAAAAGCGAAGGGAGCAGAATGATAGGTTCTGATGGCTAAATAAACTTTCCTATGCACCAGAGAACTGATAGGATAGGGCAAAAGAAAATGGATATATCAAAATAGGCAGGTTCCATTTCAAAGCACTCAAGGAATCAACAGTTTAAAAAAAAAAAAAAAAAAAGCTCTTATCCATTTGTGTTGAAAAAAGAGACTAACTTAGAAAGTGACATTTGTAACATTGAAGAACCTGCTCACTTCAACCTTGCTATTTTTACTATTTGGAATTTGGATCACAGGGAAAAAAGGTCTTTGAAATTTAGTTCTATGTTTCCAATTAGTAAATGGCTCCTTAAATGTTATGATTCTAACTTGGGGAGACTAAAATAACGGTTTGTAGATTTTTTTATCCTTTCTAATAATAAAAAATAACTGGTAAGTTTTTAATTTTTTAATTTTTTAAAAGATTTTATTTATTTGAGAGAGAGCACAAACTGGGGTGGGGGCGGGAAGAGGGGCAAAGGGAGAGAGAATCAGACCCTCCACTGAACAGGGAGCCCGATGTGGGGCTTGATCCCAGGACCCCGAGATCATGACCTGAGCCGAAGGCAGATGCTTAACCGACTAAGCCACACAGGCACCCCTAACTGGTTGGTTTTTTGGTTAAAATAAACATAGATAAACGAAAAGCTGAGAATATAGATAATCTAAAGCAAATTACATTGTGTCTTAAAAAGATCATTTTGGAATAAAATTCTGAGTCTAAGCCAAATCAAACTACGGTCTAAGTTAATCCTTTTTGATGGCCAGTGTTTTGAAAGATAAATAAAAAAGACAAAGCATTGGAATTATGTAATGTTAGCCACTGCCTGCCTGAGGTAACTTTAAAAAATGGAGTCAAAGATGAGATTTCTTGGGGTGCCTGGGTGACTCAGGCATGGAGCATCTGCCTTTGGCTCAGGTCGTGATCCCAGGGTCCTGGGATCGAGCCCTGCGTTGGGCTCCCTGCTCCGTGGGAAGCCTGCTTTTCCCTCTCCCACTCCCCCTGCTTGTGTTCCCTCTCTCGCTGTCTCTCTGTCAAATAAATAAATAAAAATCTTAAAAAAAAAAAAAAGAGGAGATTTCTCCTACTAAAGAGAAAAATAGGAGTTTTTCAGGTTAAAAAAAAAGATAAAGAACTAATATATCTGTTCTAAGTGTACTTATAAAAGACAATAAGATGGGTAGACAGAATATCGTAAAGATGTTGACATTATGCTCTCAATTTAGTAGAATATAGCCTGTACATAGCTTCCCTAATATCATGACATATGTAGCTTATATATACTTGCCAGTCTTCCTTGATATTATGGGTATGTGTGTATAGACACCGCTTCAGAATTCAACTCGGAAATCTCATTATGCTCTATTTAAATGTGTGTGTTTGTGTGTTGTAGGACACATAATACATTTCTACCTTAGAATAGATTTATCCTATCTTGAATAATAATTGCCTAATCAATAGTACTAACCATTTGAGCACTTTAATATGGATGAGTGATGAGGAATTAAGAACACCAGGAAGTCAAATATCCTCAAATAAGGATACATATTTAACATAAATGGTATAGAGTTGTGGCAGCCTGTGAAGGATCAGTTAAAGACTGCTTAAGCAGAAGTGACCTGGAATTTATTGTAATTACTGTGAGTCTATGGTTAATTACAGAGAAAACAAGTAGGAAATAAGAGTAAAAGATTTTATTTTCTCGATTAGGCAGGGGATCAAGCTGAGAGAGATCAATTAAGTCATGATCAGAAACACCTAGCCTATCATTACTGAAAAAATAAAAGCCACTTGCCAAAAATACTAGGCAGTAGAAGAGCAGATGGTAAATAAAGAATCTGGCTGGCAGCTTATGGACAAATGGCTTGAACCAGATACCTCATGAATCATAGGCTCACTATTTCACTCTTTGTAGACGTATCCAAACATGGAATGCCTTAGCCTACAGTTTTACTGAACTTAATTTGAATGGTGGAGAATGGAGAAGGGTCATTATCAATGCAGACCTAGTGAAAATAGTAACAAATTACATGTCCAGGATTGAAACTTTTTAAATTATTTAATTACATATACTCTTTATTGGGATTAGCATTATTGAATAAATGCATTTTTAAATGTGTTTATTTTTAAATTTTTAAAGATTTTTTTCATTTATGAATTATATCCTTTTACTATTTTTTATTATTATGTTCAATTAGCCAACATATAATTTTCCTTTCTCATTAGCCATGCCTAAGGGTAAGCTTATTTCTACAAACCATAACGCATACTGGCCCTAACCTACCGCCTGATAATTAACCTGAATTCATTCGTCCTGATTACTAGAAATGTAGAAGAAAAAGAACTTCCTTTTTAAAAATCTGTTGATTATGATAAAATTAATGATAACACAATCATTCACTCATTTCATCTAACTTTAATTTAATAAAGCAAATCTTTATTTGGGAGAGGGAGAGGGAGAATCTTGGTCCATGTTGGACTTTACCCATAGTCAATAATAATCTGAAATTATAGAATGACATTAATAAATTAAGATCTATGCCCTCTTCTCAAAATAGTCTACAGGATCCACAGGATCTTTGTTTTGGCTTTGACCTTAAAAAAAAAATGAAATTCAAATTAACGTCACTTTAATGAGTTGAATACATGCAGGAAGACAAAAGTACAAAGAAATAGAAAACAGGATAAATTAGTTCAGATATTGAGATTAATGATTTACTTTCTTGGCTAAATTATAAAGACCATTTATAAAATTATAACTAGAGATGCTTTTCTTCTGGTAATACAGGAAAATAAAATACATTAACCTTAAAATTTGAGTAGCGTTAAAATTTAGATTTCTCCAACTACAGTATTTTCATCTTTTATTAAGCTTAGATATAAAAGTCAAAGATCGTGATGAAAGACAGTCTCATTTTATAGCATTATCTTCACTTTATACTTAAATATCTATCATTTAATAGGTTCTCTTGGGTAAATGTGATGCCCTAATGAATAAAAAAAGCTGTGTAAGATCAAGGTTAAGTTGTTTTAGGAGACAAGCTGATGTGTGCTTGAATTCTGGTTTTTGTCACTTAATGTCTTTTCAACTTTGAAGAGTTATTTTTAAAAACCTTGATCCTTAGGGGTTTTTTTATATTTAAAATGAAGTTAATAAAAATGTGTTTGTTGTGAAGAGTAGATGTGCTCTATTTGCAATGTTTACCATTGTACATGGTGCATGGTAAGAAGCAGTCTCTGAAGTGTTACTCCTCTTTCTCCCTCCCCTTGCTCCTTCTACTTCTCTCTCATCTTCTTTGTATTATTATTATCACCAATCATTTTAACATCCATTTCACTTAATCAAATGAAAACTCCATCATTCCCCTCTTTGTTTTATACAGCTGGGTAGATAAAATGGCTAAATGAGATGAATGAGCTGGACTGATTCCAGGTTAGAGCATCTAGTGACCTTGTTTACTTTAGGGTAGAGTGTAGAAAATGCTTTCAGAAAGAAAGATAACTAAATTGATACAGCCAATATAATCTTTTGTTCAACTTGCCGATCAATTTCATAGCCAAAAATGATATATAATAATGAAGATTCTACTCACCATGGATTCTTTATGGTCTCTAGTTTAAGCTCCTACTGTTATCAAATATTTTATTCGTTACTTTCATTGCTTAAATTTGACTTCATATTTGAATATTATACAGTGATGTTCACAAATGAGAATAAAATATATGAAGACATAGGGCCTTTGGGGAAAATATAATCAACTTAAGTATATGGCCCATGGTGATAGAGGTCAACCTGACCAGATAATTCATTTGTTCTTTCCATTGTTAATTGGGGCTATATGCCTGAAGACAAGGTGTTGCCTAACAGAAATCATCAATTTTGATTTAATTCTGGATCTCATATTAAATTATATTGTGAGTTTTTAGGTGGCATTTAACTTCAGGACTAAGGAACTTCCTCTGTGAAATCTTTAAGATACCATTTTTAATTCTAAGGTAGCTACAAGGATTTTAACCTGGGAAATAAAGATTGTTGGAGAAGTAATAACTGTGAAATGAAGAATTACAATCTTTGCTTTTTGGGTTATCAGGAGTCAGATTCTGAAGCTGAGTCAATGAATTAGCACATATCTGTATCTATTTCTAGATCTCATTTATATGAATACATCCCCTCCCTCCACATAACCTATGTATATAGTCAATTTGATTTTTTGTTATACAAATGCAACTTCAGTTATCCAGAACATAAAATCATGTGATAGACTAAGCCAATAATGAAAGGCCAAATTATATGGGGGCATTGTCTCAGGTTTTGATTACCATGATTGTAGGGTTTTCAGCCAAAAAGCAGGAAGATCTAAGTTATATTGTGAAGTGATCACTCTTGATATTATGTCAGTGCAGAGAGACTAGTTAGGGTGCTATTGCCATAATCTAAGCAAGAGATGCTTGTGGCTTGGACTGGTGTAATACTTTTGGAGGTAATTGTGAGTAACCACTCAAAATTGTGGGTAATTATGAAGAGATAGCAAACAAAATATTATATGTGGAGTATGAGAAGAAGAGAGTCACCAAGGACGATTCTTCCGAGGTTTTTGTTGTTTTCTGAGCAACTTTCACACATAAGGAAAACTGTGGGAGGAGTGGTTGGTGATGGGATGGGGTGGGGGGAGAAATATTATTAGTCATGTCTTGCATATTGGATTCTCCAGATGCATACAGTGAGATGCAGCTTGAGGAACAGAGAGCTTATTAGAAATCAACCCGTAAAAAGGGAAGGTGGACCAAACAAGACTGGATAGAGGAAGAAATTTAATTGCAAAGCAGGACGGTCTATACTGTGACTCTGCATGTGAGAATTGCCTCTCAGTGTGTCCCGCAGAGGCTGAAATGGCTGGGCTTGTCTATCCCAACCCCCTCAGTCACTGTATGTGGCTTCCCCCAAACAAGGCACCTGTCTGCAAGTGAGGTAGACCTAAAAGACCTGGACGTTGGAGGCTGTCTGGGGACTACGCAAACTGCAGGTGGGCAACAAACATGGTTTTGAAAGACCTGGGTGGTGAATCTCCGCGTCTACAACAATTGACCTCTGGCAACCATTTTGATTCACTTTTCCATATTCATTTGGAGAGCTGCTCCTCAAGGATGCAAACGGGCCTTTCTTTCTGAGGAGAACCATACAAAACAGACATGAATTGGACAAATTACAGCTGGTGTCAGGGCTAAAAATTATGCTTCTTATCTCCCTCCTCCACTATCTATTTTCAGATTCCCAGCTCTCAGCTACCATCTCTGTGGCCTTAGTATCTTGCATGGTGAAATTACCTCAACCCTGCTTCCAAGGGAGCCTGAGCCCTGATCCCTCTGCTCTTTTCAGAATATGGCTGTTGTTATAAATTTGCAGGTACAATTGGTCAAGGGTGTAATAAGCATCCAAATGGAACAACTGAGTTTAACATGCATTTCTTCCTGTGTCCCATTATGTAAAACAGCAGCCCTACATTCTCATAATTATCAGGGTCCATTACCTCTACCTAGGGAGTGATTCCTCTTCTTGTGTAAAAGTCCTAGAAACAAAAGGAGCCATATATGCCCAGGAAGCAGCTAAATTTTATAATTATATATTTTTTTAAAGATTTTATTTATTTATTTGACAGAGAGAGACACAGCGAGAGAGGAAACACAAGCAGGGGGAGTGGGAGAGGGAGAAGCACACTTCCCGCCGAGCAGGGAGCCCGAGGTGGGGCTCGATCCCAGGACCCTGGGATCATGACCTGAGCCGAAGGCAGACGCCCAACAACTGAGCCACCAGGCTCCCCCAAATTTTATAATTGTACTTACATATGATACTTTCATATGTCCTGGGTGAAAGTAATTTCCTTCTAAAGATCAGGATTTCTGACCTTACATAGTCCACGGTTGTGGAAACAGAAAGCATAAAATCCCACTAAAGTCATCAGGAATGATAATGAGATCACTCCAGCTTCCATGCTTAGTTTCTAAATGCAAGTCTATTTCTTCTACGGGCTAAAATTTTTTTGAATTGAATATATAGTCAGTGTCCTGAAGGATAGTATCTTATCCTTTCAGAATATCTCCCTAGAGGGGACAATTCAGCTGTGCTTTCAGCAGGGTGTCCCAGTGATCTATCAGGCTGGTAGCTTCCAGATAGAGACGAATGTGATACGACTAGTGGATCCCCCAGTCATAAACCCACAAACACACCTTCTTTGCTGAAAGTGGGTCCTCTAGTCTTCTGTGATGTTATGTGGGATCCCATTCCAGTGCATCAAGTATTCAGTAAGCCCTCAGAAAGTGGTGGTCAAAGTCCAGGGGATAGAAAAAACAAATCCATAACCAGAATACGTGTTTTTATTTTAAAGGCCCTAGTGAAATCAGCTTTCCATTTGGTTCACTCAAGAACTGATGTCATTTGCAGACTTCACACTGCTCTCTGTGACTAGCATGTCAGAGATTAAGGCAATAATGATGATTAGATTAGTCTTGGAAAGTAGAGTCCCTGATACTGAGTTTATGTGTGGCCTCCATTCCTATAACTGTCTTTTTAGTTTATGTGTGCCCATTAAAGCAGTAATATGGTGGCTGAAGACAGAAGATAACTGACATCAACTTGCTGAGATAATATGTCTACTTAGCTGTTCAATGGGTTTTTTTCTACTTGGATGCTTTCTGGTGGATAGTAGCATCTTACACACAGATGTCCAAATGTAGAGTGATTAATTAAAGATCTGTGCTATGAACCATAGGATGACCAACAAAAAAAAATTGAATCCTTTTGTTATACAGTTACTGGAAGAGCACTGAACTAAGAATCACAAAGTCTCATCTTGAATATGACATTTGCAGGACCTAGACCTTGACCAATTGTAACCACATTTGTGAAAATAGGAAAGTATTGCTCTGAATGTCTCAATGTGCTATTGTGATAAATAGTAAATTTTGATGAAATTTAAGGGTTTAATTTTTTTTAAATTTGCGTAATACTAATAATATGGAATAAAGATGGACATAAGCAGAAATCCATCCAATGAGGTTTTTAAGACTCTTAGTTATAAGGATATAGGTAGAGTAATTCTCCCTTGTGGAAGTCTGATTTCCTTCCATCTCTCTTATAAGTCTACCTTGGTCTAATCATTTCTTCAAAGCGTTAGTCTCTAAAGGCTATGACCACATAAATGTCTTTCAAGTTATTTTAGAGGGTAGTTTTGCTAAATAGTTTTACCTCAACACTTAGTGATTTTAGCTTGGTACTTAGATGTCACCAGCTTTTGTATGTTTCTTTACCACCTATTCTCTGATACTAAAGCTAGGGGCACATATTTTAGTTTTTGCGGTGGTTGTTATGTCAGTATCTTACTTCTAGGTATAGTGTACATTCTCTGAATTAGATAGTGTATATTATCAAGGTACCTCCCCAACACTGCAAAAAAAATGGTTCAACATTATGAAAGCTTATTTCTCCCTATGTAACCAGCTGGCTGTGACTGGTTCAGGGCCAGGTGTGAAGTTCTGCCATCTTTTTCATCCAATGACATCCAAACCTCCTCTAGTCATCACCATTTTCTAGTCACTGTAAAGGGACAGAAAGTACAGAGTAATGGCTTAGGCTTTAAAGAGTGATTTATAATGCACAAATTCTAACAAAAATGTAATTTGGGCTTATCACATTTGATCTGGGAAATTGCAACTAAGCCCCTTAGAGGGAATTGACCAGTTATCAGCTAAGGTGAAAAAAGTGTGTCACAAAGTAATCTTGAGCCTAGGTCAAGATAAATGTAAGATAATAAGTTATAAACAGAAGAAACTGGTTGGTAATAAAACAGGAAGCAGCAGCATGTGATGGTAGCTGAGTCATATAATTAGAGATTCATGAATTCTTATTATTGGGGACCTGCAAAATATCTACAACCACCTAACAGACTTAATCACGCTGTAACTCCTGTTCTGCCGTCTTTATGGAAGTACATTAAAACTTCTCTAACATCTGTTTACTCTCTTTCTTTCCTTGACTGGAATCAAGGAAGTTTTTATGCCTTACCATTTGCTGAACCTTAAAAGAAAACTCAAACCAACTAATTTTCAAAGCCAAAATGACATTTAAGTCAAAAGTAGCTGCCTGAAAAATATCTTGTCCATCATGTTGGCCAAAATAACTTTCAAGGCAAACATAAACCACAGAGATTCTGTCAGTACAATGACCAAAACCACTTTTGGTCCCTCATTGCCTCATCAGCACAATTTCATTGATCCAACAAAGTTATCACAAGAAATACTTGGCACCATTCATACCCGGGCATGTAGGCAAAGCTGTTGAATTTCCTGCCAACGTACAAATTTATGTCAACTTCCACCCAACGTATTTTTATTACCAGAATTGTGATGCTATGATTATTTCTCAATATGTCATAAATTGCTTATAGCTGTGCTCATATTGATGAAGTGCTTATTTACTGACACCAATTATTTCCCCTTAATCTTGTCAGATGGCTGCTGTTTAGTATAAGGTGTCCTTAATTAACAACTCAGTATAATTAAAAGTGTAATGAAAATATATTGTCAAGACTATGATCATCTCGGGCGCCTGGGTGGCTCAGACGGTTAAGCGTCTGCCTTAGGCTCAGATCATGATCTCAGGGTCCTGGGATCGAGTCCCGCATCGGGTTCCCTGCTCAGTGCAGAGCCTGCTTCTCCCTCTCCCTCTGCCACTCCCTCTGCTTGTGCTCTTCTGTCTATCTCTCTGTCAAATAAATAAATAAAATCTTTAAAAAAAAAAGACTATGATCATCTCGATGTTATACAGGGCAATAGTACTGTTTCTATGAGAACGCAATGCTCAAATATTTAGGTCCTCAAAGTTTTCTCAGTGCATTTCAAGGATTAGCATTTTGAAATCATTGGCATAGAATTATAGTATTACCCTGCTAAAAATAATATATATTCCAAACAGCTGTTTGTGAAATAGTTCTCAGAAGTAGACACTTATTTTTTATGTGGAATAAAACATGGAAGAATTTGGTAATAATTTGTTCTTAATAAGAATCAAGGCTTGAAGCCATTTCTTACTTTTAGGCTAATTATATTTCAATTAGGTCAAATTAAGCCACAAAAATTAATAGTAGTAAAATCACTGAAAACACATTAATATCTTTACTTAGACTACATCTTTGAGTTCATTTTGTCTTGGCAGTCTGTTGAGGTCCTTTAAAAACACAGGATTTGAGGTATTTGCTGCTTTGTTATCTGCTTTGAAGAAAAAATAAAACATGAAAATCTAAATAAAAAGTGTGTTCAAGCAACACTGAAAGAAAATTAGGTCACTACTTTTTCTTCTGATTTTTTTGTCTTCCTCTATATTATGTAATTTCTTATTTAACATCATCTCACATTTATTGCATTTTACTATATATTTATTAAATACTTGGGGATTTATAATAAACATATTTTACAAAATATGCACTAATTTCTTTCTGTGAATAAAAGACATAGTGATCTGACACATATTTCAAAGATACTCTGTGATCTAACAAAGGAAGACTCATAATTAATTGATCAGAAATGAAATTAAGGATCTCTGCCTAATGATAAAAACACAGCTACTAAGATCATTAAATGTTACAAAGTCAGTGGAATTTTATTTTTTTCTACAGCATCAATACCCTGCATCCAATGACTACCAGGAACATACATATGACTGAATTATTTGGGCTTATTACTCATCTCAACAGAGGAATGGAAAAAAAAGGTCAGTGTTATATTGTGATTTATTATAAAACAGATATATTTGGTCTTCATCCCATTCCTGCACAGAGTTCCTAAGACCTTCGGAATTTCCTAAGTGATAAGAATGACAAAGGTGTCTTGATACTCATAACAAACCCCTTTCAACCACATCTGAGTGACTTTTGGATCTGCCTAAGGATGGGGGCTGATTGTCATGGGAACTCACCCTGTGTTTGGAGGGTTGGAGTCCCACCCTTCTGACCTCTGGGGAGAGAAGATGGGTTACAGGTTGAATAGATCAACAATGGTCAATGATTTAATCAACCATGCCTATGTAATGAAGCCTCTATAAAACTCCAGAAAGATGAAGTTTAGAAGGCTTCTAAGGTTGGTAAACACAGAGAGATTTGAGGATGGTAGTGCACTAGAAGAGATCATGAAAGCTCTGTGCTCTTTCCCCATACCTTACCCCATGCATCTCTTTCATCTGGCTGTTTCTGAGTTATCTACATACATGAATAACTTGTAATCTGTTAAGTAAAATGTTTCTCTGCATTCTGTGAGACACTCTAGCAAATTAATCAAACCTAAGGAGGGGGTCATTGGACTCTCCAATCTATAGTTGGTCGTTCAGAAGTGCAGGTGACAGTCTGGACACACAGTTGGCTTCTGAAATGTGTGGCTGGGTGGGGGCAGTCTTGTAGAACTGAACATTTAACCTGTGAAATCTGATGCTATCTCCAGGTAGATAGTGTGAGAATTGAGTGAAATTGCAGAATATCCAGTTGGTGTTGGAGAACTGTTTTGTTGGTGCCAGGAAAGAACCCACACATTGTAAACTGGAATCAGAAACATGAGACAGCCTGGTGGAAATGGGGAGGAGTTAGTTTCTCTGGTTTTCTTTTTCTTAGTTTCTTTCTCTTTTGCACAACACATCAGTTTGAGTCCCAGAAATTTTGCAGGAATTACTGAGGAATAAAAGGATAGTTTCTTCCTACTGGGGTTGCTAAATTCTGAGAATGTGATTCAGGAACGCTTAGCAGGTATTTAACCGTTCCATGGAGCGACAGCCTTCCTGTTACAGAAGCTGACAAAGAAGAAAGAAAAAGACAAACCCTGCATGAATCCTAAGGGTATCTCTTGACCTCCTGCATCCATATATGCCTGAAAAATTTCATCCTTGAAGTCCATACATGGTCTTTTCAATAATGAAACCCAAGAAATTCCTTTTTTTTTTTTTTCCTAAAGCTAGATTGACTTGGATTAATTTGCTGCAACTGAAGGATCCCTGTCAAGTTAGACAGGCTGAAACCAGTGTTTAAAGAGGCAAGAGAATTGCAATGTTTTCCTTTAATAATGCAAATCAAACCTGCACTAAGGGCTCCTTTGGGGGAAGGTTTATTTTCCATTCAGACCCTGTAGTATACAATATAGTACCTTCCAGATATTTTAACCACTGTTGCTCTATTACGTTTTTCTTCATAGTAATTCTGATGTTTTGCCATCTGATGCCCACCTCTCATTTGGGTGGGGCAGACTCTGCCTCCAATAGATGCCCTGCAGTTTCCCTTTATACTGATAATTTCTTTTTTTCTCCCACCACCATATTTTTCATAGAAGTATTTATGGCTCAAAAACTTCTGGAAGCAGTTAGATGGCTTGAGTTGGTTGCTGAGAAATTAATTCTGTCCCCTCAATTTATTTAAGATCATTTCCAAAGGCACTGCACATTTTCAAGTGTCCATAAATTCCAGGCTGCTCATAGACTGTATTGCATATTTTTGACTTAAGCCTATTTATGACTTGATGAGTGTAGATGGTGTATTGTCCCCAAACGGATCTTTAGATTGCATGGTGACAAAGAAAAACTAGAGCTGGACATTAAAGAGGTTAAAACAGATGTTATTTAAGACAGTTGCATTAGGAAAAAGAGACCTCGGTATAGAACTGGGCTTAATCCAAATATAACGTGGGCAAGAAGCAGGGTGGGGTCAGTGGATGGAAAATTAAGAGGAAACATTAGGATTAAGGAGGACTTTGGCTAAACCAATCTAACAGGATTCTTGCTGAAGACAGGCCAGGGTAATCAGGCATCATCACCTGGGGGATGGTGGAGGATGAGCAACCTCATCAGATATCGAGAGTGATCAGATATCCAGGATGGGAGGTTCTGGTCACACTGATTTAGCAGGCTTTTTGCTAAAACTGGATTCTATAAAGAAGTGCACAAATGGGCCTAGGAAAATGTTCAGGAACCTGACTAAAGTCGCTCATTGAGTAACTTCAAAGTGTGTGAAGTCTAGTGAGAAAGATAGTGAAGAAAGCAGATGATTAAAACATAGGATAGTAAATGGTACAAAAGGCTGAACCTGAAATGTGATAGGAACAGAAAAAAAAGGGGCAGTGCTTTCAATTTACAAATGTCAGAGAAGGCTTTGGGTAGAGAATTACTAAGAATCAAAGTGAGTAACAGTTGTTTGAGGTTGAAGAGAGGAGAGTGCTTCAGGCCTAGGGAAGGGAACAGGTTGTTGAGATCATGGCATGTTTAGGTGACTAGAAGTAATTGAGCATGTCTGGAGCCATGATTTCAGGAAGTTATGACTAACGAATAAAACAGTCAACAAAAAGGCTTAGATTAGACCTTATTTTGATGGCAGTGGTGGACTATGTTTTGAGATGCACATCACCAATTAGAAGTCAATGTCCTGCAGTTTGAATACATTTTAGGAATATTGTGTTCAAGTTGAAGTTAACCTCTTTCAGAGTGGAGACCAAATAGAAACTTAGTACCTATTTCAGTGTGAAGATGGAATAGAATCTTAAATCATTGCAAGTTCCCATGTGACACCTTCAAGGCTTAAAAAATGAAGATGAGTTTTAGATTTTGGCAAAGTTTTGTTCAGTTGTGCTACTTTGTTCAAATATCAGCATCTCCCAGTAATTATGTACAGGGGGCAAAATTATTTAATCTTTCAGAACTTCAGTTTCCATGTTTGCTAGATGGGCATCAATTCCAACTAGAGGAGAAATTAACAGATTACAGGAGACGTGGTATACAAAGGTAAACCAGAAAGGTGCCTAATAAGAAGAAGGCACTCAAATAGTATTCTTCCTATCCTCACTTCAAAGATTTCTAAGATAACACATGAAAATGCTCTTAACATGTCACAAGCAAAACAATCTTTTAGATGCAGCCAACTCCACCTGACAGGCACTGGGTACTACATTCTAAACACTGAATCTATCCTCCAGCCCTTCAAAATATGCAAATGTTCCTCTTGAAATTCCATTCATTGCTTCTGAACTCAGCAATACATCACCTTACTTGGCACATATTTTCTCATGATATGCCTTGAAAAGTGCAATATTTTACCTTCTACTTCACCAATTGTTATGCTATTACTTTTTATAATACCCTCTTAAGTGCCCCCATTGAAAGAGGTTATAATCACTAGGCTCTGAATATTCAACACTGCTTAGCAATTCCTCACTCCCACTCCACTTCACTTCCCATGTCAGGACCCACAATAGTCTCTGTGCCTCTATTATTTAGAAAACCATGAAGCACTGTATCAGTACATGCACAGACGGCTGTTTCTCAGGACCCTTTTCAGCTTATTCCAATGCTTTTGGTAACGGAAATCATGCATAATTACAATTCTAACTACCTACATATATTTACAAAAACTAGTCTTTGCTTTACTTTCCGACAAAGGCCTCAGTTGGTACAACACAGATCAATGACTTAATTATACCATTGCGAAATTGAAACAGAGAGGCCAAACATTTTTCAGGTTTATTGCCATTGGTCTTACAACGAAGTAAGGGATATTCAAATGAATTACAAACCATGTGTGTATGTCTTTTTTTTTTGCATTTGTGTTCATTTTCACATGCTTCAAATACAATGAGATGGTGTAGAAGTAACTTTTAAAATGCTTTTCAGTTTATCTTCATCCTAGTATCTCAACATATAAAAATGGGAAAAGATGGGTTAAGATTGAAGTCACAGCACTTCTGATATTGAATACAAATTTTTGGAAGTGTCTTTATTTTTCTTGGAAGAAGTTTCAGGAGTTGCATCAAATTCTCAATTTAGAAAACATCCAAAATATTTTTACAGTAGTTGTTTTTTTACGGAAGTCGCTCTTTAATCATGATAACCACTTTTTTTTTTAATAACTACTGTTTTTAGGAATTCTTGGAGGAGGCACCTCCATGCACTGTTAGTGAGAATGAAATCTTGTTTAATTTTTTTCTTAAACTTTTTAACACTGTTATTAAATGTTACATAAATACATATATTTCCTCTCCCTTCTAGTTTATTCTAATAAAATTATTAAAGATGCAAGTAAAACTTTAGCCAAAATGCTATTCAACACAGTATTCTTATAATAGTAGAAAGTAACAGCAACATACAAAAGAATGAAACTGGTCCACCTTGTTACACCATACACAAAAATAAACTCAAAATGGATGAAGGACCTAAGTATGAGACCTGAAACCATACAAATCCTAGAAGAGAGCACAGGCAGTAATCTCTCTGACATTTGTTGTAGTAACATTCTTCTAGAAATGTCTCCTGAGACAAGGGAAAATAAGCCATTGGGACTACATCAAAATAAAAAGCTCTGCACATTGAAGCAAACAACCAACAAAACTAAAAGACAACCTACTGAATGGTAGAAGAGATTTGCAAATGACGTATCCGAAAAAGGGTTAGTATCCACAAGATATAAAGAACAGATACCACTCAACACCCCCCAAAACAAATAATCCAATTAAAAAATGGGCAGAAGACATGAAAGACATTTCTCCAAAGAAGACATCCAGATGGCCAAGAGACACATGAAAAGATGCTCAACATCACTCATCATCAAGGGAAATGCAAATCAACACCACAATGAGATATCACCTCACATCTATCAGAATGGCTAAAACCAACAACATGAGAAACAGCAAGTGTTGACAAGGATGTGGAAAGAAAGAAAGGAACCCTCTTACACTGTTGGTTGGAGAGCAAACTGGTGCAGCCACTGTGGAAGACAGTGTGGAGGCTCCTCAAAAAGTTAAAAATAGAACTACCCTATGATCCAGCAACTGCACTACTGGGTATTTACCCAAAAGAATACAAAAACACTAATTCGAAGGGATATATATACCCTTGTTTATTGCAGTGTTACTTACAATAGCCAAACTATGGAAGCAGCCTGAATGTCCATTGATACATGAATGGTTAAAGAAGAGATGGTATATATGCACAATGGAATATTACTCAGCCATGAAAAGAAATGAAATCTTGCCATTTGCAAAACATGGATGGATCTAGAGGGTATAAGGCTAAGCAGAATATGTCAGTCAGAGAAAGACAAATACCATATGTTTTCACTTTTTTTGTGAAATTTAAGAAATAAAACAAATGAACAAAGGGGGAAAAAAAGAGAGACAAACCCCAAACCAGACTCTTAACAAGCATCAAACAGATGGTTACCAGAGGGGAGGTGGGTGGGGGGATGGGTTAAATAGGTGAAGGGGATTAAGAGTATACTTATCTTGATGAGCACTGTAATATAAGCAATATAGGGAACTGTTGAATCACTATACTGTACACCCAAAACTAATATAACACTGTATTATATTAAAAACACTGTAATTTAATTTTTTTTAAGTAGTGAATTAGTTAAAAAATACATCATGCATAAAATGCAATATTAAGCAGCCACTGATTCACTAATAAGAGAACATTGTATCTTCCTACCTTAAGATTTAGCAACCAGTTTGCTCCTCTACCTAGTCTGTCTTTTTTCCGGTTGCTATGGATGAACTCTGATCTCCTCTCTTAGGTCTGCCTTTGTCTCCTTGTTCAATTGTTCAGTTCCAGCCCGACATTATTCCCAATGACAGACAATTAATTAGTAGAGCGGCAATTCAAAGAAGAGATTGTTTGGACTCCTAAGCTTGTGCTCTTTTCCCTAAATGCAAATATTTAAGACCTTACTATAATTGCTAAATGTTTGTTTTTCTTCGGGGTGCCTGGGTGGCTGAGTCCATTAAGCATCTGACTCTTGATTTTGGCTCAGGTTAAGATCTCAAAGTTGTGAGACTGAGCCCCACCTTGGGCTCCGTGCTGGCGGCGTGGAGTCTGCTTAAGATTCTCTCTCTCCCGGGCACTTGGGTGGTTCAGTTGGTTAAGTGCGGGACTCTTGGTTTTGGCTCAGGTCACAGTCCCACGGTTGTGAGATTGAGCCCTGTGTGGGGCTCCTCACTCAGTGCAGAGTCTGCTTCAGATTCTTTCTCCCTCCCTCCCTGCTGTCCCACTTGTGCTTTCATTTTTCTCTCAAATAAATAAATAAAATCTTAAAAAAAAAGATTCTCTCACTCTCCCACTGCCCCCTCCCTTTTTCCCTCTCTAAAAAAAAGATTTGTCTCTCTTCAGTATTTCTTCAAATTGAGATAGGTAAATATCAAAATGAAGTCAGCAAATCCATTAACACTCAATTTCTTATTCTCTTTCTAATGGCATCAGTATAGGTATTATTGCTTCTTCTATTTTTCAGTTTTTCTTGTCCATATGCAAACAGACAAAATTAACACCTGTCTTAATCCCAGTATTATTAATTATGCTATAGCAGGATTTCTCTGATGCATTTTAAGAGCTGTTCACACTCCATTCCTTTTCCTCCCACTTCTCTGGAACTCACTCCAAGTTAGATTTCATCCCCACAGCTTTTCTGAACTAACTCTTGTCAAAGTCAACAGTGATCTCCAAATCACGAACCCCAGTGGCCCTTTCTCTGTTCTAAATCTGATTTTGACTTCTCAGCATTATTTTATACATATGATCCTCTCCTTCTCAAATTACCATATTCATTTGAGTTTCAGATTTTTTTTTTTTAATTTACTAAATAAAGGAGTTTCATGAGTCAGTCATTGCAGCTTTCTTTTCTCTCTCTCCCTTCACACTCTAAGCTAGGACTGTCCAGGAAAAATGTCAAACCAGCCACAAATGTGAACCACATTATAATTATAAAACATTATACAAAGTAAAAAGAGTAGGAAATTTTAATTTTAATAATGTATGTTATTTAAGACAACATATTAAAACATGATTAAAAATACCATCAACATAAAATCATTCGTGAGATAGTTTAGGTTATTTTTTCACAATATATCTTCAAACTCTAGTGTATTTTATGCCTACAGTACATCTCAATTAGGACAACTTAGAGTTCTGGTGTTTGAAAGCCCCATGTGGCTAAGTCGACCATATTGGTCCACGTGGCTATAGATGATCTCATTTATGGCTTTAAATGCCATACCTCTGCTGAGTGCTGTCAAATTAACATATTTGGAACCACTGCCCTGAAATCCTCTTCCCTAAAAAGCCTATTTGATATCTCTACTTGTATGTCAAATAGTTACATCAAACTCATGCTCAAAATGATTTCTGGCCCCTACACCCACAAACTGTCATGTCCCCCAAATACATATATATATAAAAGCTTTAATGATCACCTACTATGGAAGTATATATACATATACACACATATATATATATACACGAATACAAACATATACATAGATTTATAAGTATGTGTGCATATACACATACACTCATGCATATTCTTGGAGTTACACTTGAATGCTGTTCTTATACCCAGCATTTGATTTGGCAGTTAACCTTGTTAGAACTAGAACTGCTTCAGGGCGCCTAGGTAGCTCAGTCTGCTGGGTGCCTGACTCTTGGTTGCATATGGGGTCATGATGTCAGGGTTTTAGGACTGAGCTCCTCATTGGGCTAGGCATGGAGCCTGCTTGGGATTCTCTCCCTCTCCATGGGCCCACTCCCCATTCTCTCTCACTCTCTCATGCTCTCTAAAAATACAAACAAAAAAACTAGAACTACCTCTATAATGTGTGTAGAATCTGATCATTTATGTCCTCTACTACACTATTATTTCCCTGCCACTAGGTCCAAGTAGGAGTTGCTGTTTTTCATGGTACTTGCACTCTTGCTTTTCTACAGTGGAGACTTTTTTTTTCTGTCTCCAGAACTCTATAAACAAATAGAAAAAGAAAGACAAACTCACACAGTTGTGTAATTTAATGTTTGCACCTCATCGAACTTACCATTTTCATTCCCTGCCTGGCCTCTGTAGGTATTTGTGCTTGTAACACTAGATGTAGATTATAACACATGACACCAGGAGGCTTAACATGTCTTGACCAGCATCTGCCCTATTCATCACATTAAAGATGTTGGGGACGTTTGCTGGTGTTGCTATTTCTATAAATCACTAAATAAAATAATGACATTTTTTTCCTTTTAAATTCCATAGCAGGATGCTTTTTTACACTTGAATCTAATAGTATGAGCAACATTTAGGGGAGCAATATTTAGGGGAACTTAGACAAATATACTTGAACTATGTTACCCACTATAGTGGTTTCGAACTTAATGATACGTTTTCAATTCCTAAAAAAGAAATTTTGAAATACAATATAAAGTGATCATTACATCTAACTGAATATTTTATTTCTGTGAATAAGAAGAGTATTTGTAATGTGTTATTTGTGCTGAGGTCTTAACTATAATAAACCGAAACCCTTGCTCTCATCTTGCTATTTTGTTATGTAACACACAAAAACTAAATGAACAACAACCACAAAGGCAACAAAAGATGAGTTTTTAAATGCTCAAAAGGGTTGATTTTCATGTGTGTGTTTTTTAAATGCCATAAGATACAGAAAGCTTTCAATTTATATTAAATAGAGATGTAGATATGGGTACAAAACTAATCACAAATAAACCATAGAGTTTTCAATGTATTTGTAGACAAATCAAGTTTTCTTTCAAAGTATTAATTTAAAGTAGGTGAGACCCATGATCCTCTGGTTAAATACATCAGAGCAGAGGGATTTCCATCTTCTTTGTCATCTCTGAAATAATCAAAAGCAAACCAACTAAATAAATTTCAAAAACAAGCAAAATGTGAAAACACCACTCATTTAAAAAAAAAATTGGAAATCATCACAACACCTAACTATTAACTGGAAAGAATAGCTGTCATAAATTGTGAAGCTTGAAACAAGTCAAGGGGCAGTGATAAAGCAGATGAGGCAGATGATCAGACTTCACTAGAAGTACCTTTCCCTCTGGATTAGAATTTGAGGGTTCATTCTTTGGGGATTCAGTAGAGACGTGGAAGAGCTCACGTGTGACTGTGTGAAATGTCTCTTTTGGTAAGTTCTGTTTTATCCTCATAGTTTATTATACATTCTGTTAAATGTTTAGTACCAAAGGGGGTTCATATCTCATCCTATGGAGAGACAGTCTTAAAATTTTCATCATAAATCCATTTTCAGAGTTAAGGATAAGAGTAAATGCTTCCATTTGAAAGTTATTTTGTTAATCACTTTGCCTGTTTTTCCTTAGTATTATGCTTAATTAAAGTAATTTGTTGGCATCTGAAACTAATGATGTAATGTATGGGGATTAACATAAGAATAAAAAAAGGAAAAAAAATAAAGTAATTTGTTGGATTATGGTTAAGATAAGAAAGTATGAAGATAATTATGTTCCACCTGGGTTTAACTATTATGCCTGTAAATATTGCTCCAGTCCTTATGGTGAACTTTTGTGAAAAAGCATTTAATCTGAAAGTAAATATATTTGTAGTGCTGTCCAAAGTAAGCTACGCTATCACACGTGAGAAGAAACGGAATGTCTTCTGGAAGAAATGCTCTT
Organism: Mirounga leonina; assembly: GCF_011800145.1. Classification (NCBI taxonomy): domain Eukaryota; kingdom Metazoa; phylum Chordata; class Mammalia; order Carnivora; family Phocidae; genus Mirounga; species Mirounga leonina. The sequence goes on from NW_023270418.1 coordinate 4,100,639, forward strand.
TAGACCTTATGATGTCCACATTTCACACAAATATTAGGTGAGTAAGACATTATGACTCTCTATTTAGTCTCATTGTTGAATAATTAGTTCAGAGAAGAAATCAGCAATGTGCATTCATTAGTTATTTCAGCCAACATTTAATAAGCACCTATCATAAGCCCAGCCCTGTTCAGCATCCTAAGTATGTAGCAGAGAATAGACAAAGACTTATTGTAGAAGGGCGATAGATAGTAAGGACGGAAACAAATATAGATACAATTTCAGGTTCTCTGAAGATGAAGGAAGAGATGGGAAGATGGGAGCTGGCTACTGTTTTTATGCAGGGGTGAGGGAAGCCTCTCTGAGAGTGACAATCAAGCAGATGCCTCAGTGGAGGAGGGTGTGTATCTAACATACTTGATGAGTTCTTTTGAATGCTGAGATTATGTGTAATCTGCCCAAGTTATCAATATATGGGTTTAGATATTCCATACTCTCCATAAAAACAGTATTTTGTGTCGCTATCAACAAAATTGTGAAAACATGTATTGGCGTTGGTAGCAGTGATGTAAAAGCAATAGGAAGAAACAATAATGCTATTATTAATTGCATTCACACACTGATGAGAACTTTCATAAATGAGTATTAATGGTTAAAGAGATGCCAGCCTTTTAATATCCATGCAACAGAAACACATGTGAAACAGGAGATGAATCTCTTAACTTTATTGTAACTCAATTATCTGATTTGTGTAAAGACTTATTACCATCAAATTCCTTCTTTGAACAGTGTATGGGCTTGAACTGACAGCTTGCTGGGCACTCGAGGTCTTTTGAAATGCAGATTGTTTCGAGGTTCTTGGGTACACAGGGCTCTGTAATTATGCCGTAAAAACAGGGAACCTCTAACTCAAGAAAAACATTGGACAGCTGCAGTGATTGTGTACAAACATTTTCTCAAATTTCAGTTTCCAAACCAAACAGAAGTGCACACTGTGCGATGACCTTTATTAGCAGGCTATCCTCTAATTTGGTCTCTTAACAATCTGTCAGTGTTTTCTTTAAATCAGCTTTCTAAAAGAAAAAATACATATATTATTTAGCCATTTTAAATTCCAGCAAGGCTAATATTTGGCACTTGATCAGGACTGCTGTTTTATTTCATTTTTCCCCTGCAAAACTATTAACTAGTCATTACACAGACAGTGATAAAAACATGTATGTAAATACTAAACCTTAATATGTACAGTAAGCATACATGTTGCCTTAGAGTCACTCTATATTTATCCTTTTTTCCACCAACACTGAAGGAATCAGAATTTGTACATAAAATCTCATTAGCTTGGTCCATTCAACCTTGTGTAATGATTGGAGCCAGGGACCCTGGAACCTGGGTTCAGATCCTGACTGCCACTTATGAGATGGGTGGCCACGGACTAGTTACTTTACATTTCTGAACCTCAGATTCCTGATCGATAAAATGTGAATGTTAACAGCACCAGCTTCCTAGTGATGCTCAAGTGATAAATACATCTGGCTTTAACAGCTTCACTTGGCTTCTGGTAAGAGCTCAATGCATGTTGCTTCCTCTTGCTTATGTTTACTGAAGTCCCAGTAACTATACTGAGCACAAGCACAGTGTGTCCTCCCCCGCCCAAAAAAAGTAAAAGTGATTCTTTGATATTTGATTAAGGAAGAAATCATCAAATAGTCCTAGCAATTAGGAACATGGGTGAGTGACAGAAAGCTTGATGAAATGGAAGCCATATATTGCTTTCTTACCTATTTGGGGACATTTGCTGTTAACTTGTGTAGGTTCAGTTGCACAATGGTGTTATCTGAGAACCTGGCTTGTAGCCTAATGATTGCAATCATTCACACATGTTCCTAATAGCTGCTATACAGATGGATGCATCAAGAGAGTCTTCAAGGGAGAAGGGGTATGGGAGTGGAGGCAGTCATCTGTTCCTTGCTCTTTTATCAGGAAATCAACAGATTTCCAACAACCTCCCATTAGAATTTTGCTGATGACTTTCAGTTATTGTCTGTGTCATATGGTTATTCCCTATGGCAAGTGGTACTGAAATAGCAAGCTGGGACCTTGCAATCTCCAACAAATAAGGTTATATTAATAGGAATGAAGGTGAGAAATACATGTTGGGTAATATTTTAGTGTCTGCCGTAATGGCCATCCAGGGAAACATCAGAATTGAGTTAGACTTCCATATATGTATTTTATGGTTTAGTATTTATTGTTTTAATATCCAATTGCCTATGGGAAAGTGATACTATGAACTTTTCATTGCTTAATTCCTCTGAAGTTTTAATTTAGCACTCGCACGAGATTTTATTTTGTAACTGAAATGTTTTCATTGCTTTTGTTTGTTGGTTTGTTTTCTTGGAAAACAATCAGCAGTTGGGCAAAATGCTACTAGAGTTCACTCATCACACTTCAGCTACACTGGCTTTCTTTTTATTTCTCAAATATGGCTAATGCAGCCCTACCTCATGGCTTTCCCACTTGTTCTTGCTTCAGTTTTGGAAACTTCCAGCCCAAACCTGCACTTATCACCACCATCTTCCCACATCTGATTCCTCCTCTAGGTTTTGTTCAAATATCCCCTCCTCAGAGACTCCTTCTCTGATCAGATGTCCCTTCTAATCAGCCTCTATCTCATTAATCCTATCTTATTTTATTCATTTTCCGGCTTTAGTTTTCTTCCTTTAAAACTGTCTTATTTTTTATGCACTTACTTGTTAACCTGACGCTTCCAAATTTACTATAAGTTCCTCTAGTTGAGGGACATTTGTCGGATTCATCACTGCATTTTCTCAATCTAAAACAGTGCTTAACACATAGTAGCCATTTAATAAATACTTGTAAAACAAATGAAAGCATTCTTAACATAGGGTTCTTGGTTAAAATAAGAGGAGTAATTTAAATATTAAACATTTATTTTTTTATTTTTTATTTTTATTTTTTTTTAAGATTTTATTTATTTATCTGAAACAGAGAGAATGAGAGAGACAGAGAGCACATGAGAGGGGGGAGGGTCAGAGGGAGAAGCAGACTCCCTGATGAGCAGGGAGCCTGATGCGGGACTGGATCCCAGGACTCCGGGATCATGACCTGAGCCGAAGGCAGCCGCTTAACCAACTGAGCCACCCAGGTGCCCTAAATATTAAACATTTAAATATTTGATAGCAGCAAGAGAAAATGGGTTAATCTCTCCATTCCAACAATTGGAATATACTTGAGAACAAGTCTTCTTACACCTAACAGAACCTGAATGGACAATGGTAACATCTCTCATTCTTTTTATACCATGTCCCAAAAACTTCTTTTTATTGACACAGACTTCCATTACTCAGTCATCTACTCCTGGTCAAATCTTACTGACTCGGGCATCGTTGTCTTTGCCTTTGTCTGTCCTGAGGCATTAGATATTAATTTAAAAATGCAATTCTCTCCAATTAAAAGATGGGCAAAATATCTGAGCAGAAGTCTCACCAGAGAACAGTGAGATACCGCTACTTGCCTGTTAGGATGGTGAAAATCCAAAACACTGACAACGCCAAATGCTGGTAAGGATGTGGAGCCACAGGAACGGTCATACATGACTGATAGGAATTCAAAATGGTACAGCCACTTTGGAAGACAGGTTAGCAGTTTCTGACAAAACAAAATATAATTTACCATCCAATCCAGCAATCGAGTTCCATGGTATTTAATCCATATGAGTTGAAAACTTATGTCTACTCAAAAACCTGTGTGTAAGTGTTTATAGCAGCCACATTCATAGTTGCCCAAACTTGGAGGTAACCAAGATGCTCTTCAGTAAATTAATGGAGAAACAAACTTTGGTAGACCCATACAATGGAATATTATTCAGCAATAAAAAAGTGAGCTATCAAGTCCTAAAAAACCATGAGGAACCTTAAATGCATATTGTTAAATGAAAGGAACCAATGTGATGAGGCTACATACTCTATGATTCCAACTCTTTGACATTCTGGAAAAGGCAAAACTATGGAGACAGTAAAAAGATAAGTAGATGCCCAGAATTTGAAGGGAAGAGAGTATAAAAACTATATAATGTTCAATATTAAGAGTGAACCTGAATTTAAACTATGGATTTTAATTAATAATAATGTGTCCATACTCATCAATATTAACAAATGTACTATTCTAATGCAAGATATTAATAATAGAAGAACTCAGGGAACCTGGGTGGCTCAGTCAGTTAAGCATCTGCCTTCTGCTCAGGTCGTGATCCCAGGGTCCTGGGATAGAGCCCTGCATTGCGCTCCCTGCTCAGTGGGGAGCCTACTTCTCTCCCCCCTGCCCATGCTCTCTCTTTCTCTCTCTCTCTCAAATTAATTAATAAATAAAATCTTAAAAAAAATAATAGAAGAAAGTTGAGGAAGGGTGTTGGGGTACATGGGAACACTTTGTATACATTCTCCTAAATTTTTCTATACACCTGAAATTCAAAAAAAAAAAAAAAACAAAACCAAAAACTAAAGTCTATTTTTTTAAAGTAATTCTCACAGAATAATATTTAAATACAGAGCACCTGTCTGTAGTGTCTTTGTATTAACAACTTGTAATAAGAAAATTTGAAAGAGTGATTGGCTTGGTCATTCTTATCCACAAGAGAACTGATTTGTTCTCTTTCTCCCTTCGGTTAGTTGAATAACTGAAGGTCAAAAACATTACCAAATCCCATTTAATTCTGGGCTCTAAGATTCTGTATTTTTTAAAGTTCTGTCTGGAATGACTTTTATAAGTATTAACTAAACAAAATGTCAGGCTTCTCAGAGATTAGCATGTCTCAGGAAATTTAATAAAAAGTAATTACAATAATAATTGACTGCATTTTAACTAACAAGTAGATATTTGGTTTTCTTTCTCAAAAAGGGAAAATTTTGGCTTTGAGGAAAAATAAAACTCTCATGCACATTAATAATGTGTACAAATTGAAATGTGTCATTTTGTTATTCATGAAATAGAGAATAATGTCTTACTTACTTGCTAGGCAAACAAACTTCAGCCTTACCAGAGCACTAAAATTAATTAATATCTCTTGATGCTTCTGTATTATATGGAACAATGTAGCTCATGTTATTCATATATACATGAGAATATTTTTTGTGGGCTTTTGTTTTTTGGCCACAAGCAAGGATGAATCCAGTCTTGAAAATCCAAACACATTAAAGAGGATCAGAAATTATTAACAATTATGATATTATGTAGCTTTATCACTGTTAGCCAGTAGAGTAGTTTCACAATGGTTTTACTTTCTTTTATTCATTTTTCCTAACAAATATCTATAGTGCAGTAAAGGTTAGAGATCATGAAACTGCCCTGTCATTTACAAAGTTTGAGAGATTCATCGATTGCTGGTCTCTCGACTCACCCTTGTACCCAGCTAAAAGGTTATCTTCTCATTGATGAAAGTCTTCCAGCAGCCAAGGCAATAGAATGTATTGATGAAATGTCTAATGGCCAAAAAAAAAAAAAAAAAGAAAGAAAGAAAGAAAGAAATGCAATTGCAATTCTAATTGAGAATCTGTTTTAAGACTTCATAGTTGAGTGATAGTACCATTTGTTTTCTCCTGCTTGTAAGTCAGTGTTTTAAAGCAAGCTGATTGCTATAGGAAGTTGTAATGACTTATCCTAAATTTCTTTCCTAGTCATCTAATGGCATAATCCAGAGACTAAAAGGTTCTTTCCTGATACATTCAATCTTAACTGAAATGTGACTCTTCCCAGGACCACATGCATTTCCAGCTTTTTTTTTTTTTTTTTTTTTGAGGATAATGAAAAGTGCTACATATACAAGATCTGCTACTGAGGCTTTAATATAATTTATCTCATGCAACAAGACAGTAACCCTCTGAAATAGACATTACTACTCTGTTGAAGAACCTGAGACCCAAGAATTTAAATATCTGTTCAAGGTTTTGGGGTGCCTGTGGGGCTTAGTCGGTTAAGAGACCGCTCTCAATTTTGGCTCAGGTCAGGATCTCAGGGTCCTGCGACTGAGCCCGTGTGGGGCTCCACGCTCAGCACAGAGTCTGCTTGAAGATTTCTCTCCCTTTCCCTCTACCCCCTGTCTGTGCTCTCTCTCTAATAAATAAATAAATCTTTAAAAAAAAAATCTGTTCAAGGTTTCAAAACTAGAATATGGCAGCTTTTGATTTCTACATCCCTGCTTCTATTCTATAATGATGTTCCCACTCCCTGTGTGCTGCAGTCGGCAGAGGGGAACATCGAAATTCTCTAAGTCATTGTTGCCATATCCTGCTATTTTCATATAAAGATACAGTTTTTGAATCCCATGTAATTTTGTTATTCTGCACATCTCTTTATTTTTTAATTTTTTTAAGATTTTATTTATTTGAGAGAGAGAGAATGAGCCAGGGGAACAGAAGGCGGGGAGGGACAAGCAGACTCTGTGCTGAGCTTGGAACCTGACCCAGGGCTCGATCTCACAACCCTGAGATCATGACCTGAGCTAAAACCAAGAGTTGGTGGCTCAACGGACTGAGCCACCCTGGTGACCCTGCATACCTCTTTACTGATGTCATTTGCTAATCTACTGACTATTTACACCTACTCTTGACTTTGATCCTGGACTTGGATGTTTTCAGTATTCGTGTTGTCAACATGTTTTATACTGTGATGTCAACATTTCGTAACAGCTCCTCCAAGGTCCTTCACATACACTCCAGCAAATCATACTTACGGAGGCATCTGGACTTTGTTATTGCCCCCAAGGGCTTCATATATGAAACATTAAACTCTGACATCTCTCTTTTACTACTAGCTGACGTTGTTATATCTCTCTAAGTCTTAACTATTCTTATTCATTACCTCACCAATATTCCCTTATCTTGACCTCTCAGTCTATTAGCTTCCTCAGATTATCAATTACTTGTCACTGATCACCCAGTAATAACAGGAGTAAAAGCACACCATCAATATCATTTTTCACTATTTAGTAATTATTTGCCACACATTGCAGATAGCACTTTATGTTTTGTAAACTGAGTCTCAGAGAAGTAAAGCAGACAACCCAATGCCATAAAGTTAATAAGTGATATAACTAGGAAAAGAGTCTTGCCAGTGTGACTCCGAAGCCCCTGCTCTTTTTATTATATGGTGCTGCCTAATTGGCCTAAACTCCTCTGACATGCATCTGTGATTATCACTGTCAGCTCTCTTATGTGCAAACCTCTACCTCTGAGTCATCACCATGCAGTCCTGGTGGGTCTCCAAAGCTGCGTAACTATCTTTATGATGGTAGTCAGCTTCCATTCCTAGCTGCCTCAAGTGTGACTACAAACTTCACTTTCCTTTAACTCCTCAAACTCTCTACTAAACATAAAATGCACATCGTGCTCATACACACACACACACACACACACACACAAGTAACTTTGCATCTTACTTCATAGAGAAAAATTCAGGTTTTCAAGCAAAAGATTTCTCAGCATGTTGTCTCCCCTTTACCCCTTTTTTGAAACTATATTCATCCTCATACGCATCCTTTCTGTCCTACCAGAAAAGACATCCTCAATCTTCCTGCCCAAACTAATCTCTACCTGGGCTCTAGAAGTCCAACCCCTCAGGACCTTCTCTCATCAACGTTTTTCTCTTTCATAATTTCATATATGTGTATCTTTTCTAGTTTCTACTAAATCTATGTATATGTAATTTTTAGGAATGATTTTTGCCTCCAAATAACAGAAAACACTTCTACTGATGGCTGAAGAAAGTAGGGGTTACTTTTTTTCACAGAGCAGAAAATCTGGAACTAGAATGTTGCTGTCACTGGTTTCATAGCTTAGCAATGGCAGGATGTGTTCTTAATTCTCTCAGCTGTATCCTATCATGTAAATACGCTGCTATAGTTCCATACATCACACCCTTGTAGAAAGCTCCCCAGCAGACTTCCACTCTGATCGTATTGGCTGGAATTTATTGTCAGATTGGTTTTACAAAGCTACCCCAAATGCTGTGGAGAATGGAAAGGCAGGGATGTGTTTTTTTAACGCTAAATAGTGAAGGCGGAGATGCCTGGGTGGCTTAGTCTGTTAAGCATCTGCCTTTGGCTCAGGTCATGATCCCAGGGTCCTGGGATCAAGCCCCGCATGGGGCTCCCTGCTCAGCGGGAAGCCTGCTTCTCCCTCTGCCTGCTACTCCCCACTGCTTGTGTGCTCACTCTCTTTCTCAAATAAATAAATAAAATCTTAAAAAAAAATAGTGAAGGTAGGACAGGAAGAAAGCTGGGAAAACGTACTATTTAGGGAACCTACAGTGTATGTCAAAGCATGTGTGCATACTTCAGCGTCTTCTATCTTTGAAAGAGGAGGGTTATGCAAAAGAAAACTGTACAGATCCAGATTTTCCATCCGTGTCCCTGTGTTCAGCTTGTGTCTTGTTCCTCCTCTGCAGTTCCTGGACTGCTTCAGGCCTGACCCTCTGCAAGAGTTTGTTGGCAACCAATTCCCTAATTTCTAGATCCATCTTTGTGAACGCTTGGAGCTGTGACCACCTCTGCTTCCGAAAGGGGAGTCATACTCCTCATCCATTTCTATCTGAAAACACACGGTGGAGCAATCTTGTATGCTCAGTCCTCTTGAGTTTGCTCTGCAGTTATTAGTTTTTCCATATTTTATTTTTGTAGTATCATTTTAGGACTGCATTTGGAGAGAAATTGAAAAATGTGTTGAATCTGCCTTCTTTAACTGTGAGCTTTATCTTACTACATTGAGTGATTATTTGTATGTCTGTATTTGCTACTAGGTTCTGAATTATGGAGGGAGAACAATTTGTTTACTTTGTTTCAGTTCCTAGTACCCTGCCTAGTTCTTAAGTACTCAATTATTGATGAATGTGACTAGATAAATTAATTAATCACTAGATACTCACAAGGATTTGAAATTCAAATACCAGATGTGGAGTACAAGATTGCCCCTTTACCACCTGCCGGAAGCAGCAAAATTTCATTCACATCTCAGATCTTCAGTTTCTCAACATTTAAATTAAAAATAATACTCTATACGTCCTTCATATTGTATCCTAAAATAAAATCAAATAATGGATATAAATATGCCTTATGAATTATAAAATGTAAGCAGTTATTATTTGATACATTTCTTTTGAGAGTTATTATGTAGAATCTGACAAAAAGATTAATCAATCCAAAATTATTAATTAACATTCATCAACAATTTATGGATAATGTACCAGTCACTACTCTTGATACAAGAAATATAGTGACCACAAGATCAATTCCTGCTCACAGGAAGCATGCTACCTAGTGGGTGATACAAGGTAGGTATATTAGTTTTCCATTTGCTACTGTAACAACTTACCACAGGCTTACTGTTTAAAACAACAAAACTTGATTATCGTACATGGCCAAAGTTCTGACAGGTTTCACAGGTTAAAATCCGGTTCTAGGCAGGGCTGTTCTCCTTCCTGGAGGCTGTAGAAGAGAATTTGTTTCCTTGCTGCTAATGACCCCCCACTTTTTAAAAACACATTGAAAATGAGAAGCCTGGGAATTCTTTCCCATAAAACATTGTGATAGAATGGAAACTGATAAAAAATATACTAGTATTGAAGGTTTTTTTTTTCAAAAACATTTATATTCTCTCTTTTTTTCAAATTCCTAAACTGAAATCTCTTTATTTTAAAAGAATTATATATAAAAATCAGAGATGCCTGGTGGGTCAGTTGGTTAAGTGTCTGCCTTCGGCTTAGGTCATGATCCCAGGATCCTGGAATCAAGCCCGGCATCGGGCTCTCCCTGGTTGGTGGGGACCCTGCTTCTCTCTCTTCCTCTGCCACTCCCCCTGCTTGTGCTCTCTCTGTCTCTAATAAATAAATAAAATCTTGTTTTTAAAAAAAGAATTACATATAAAAATCAGTTTACTAAAATTCCTTTGGGACTAAGTCAAGTAAGGTACATTTATTTCTACTACCAGCCCAACAAGGTGGTTATAATTCTTGTTTCCTCTTAACATATGAGTAAACTCATAAATGCTCAAAAAATTGTAATTTACCCAAGATATGCTACTGGCTAGGGGTTGGCCAGGATCTGGATGGAGGACTGAGCAGACCTTGGTACATATTAGGCAGGTACACCCACCTGCCCAAAGTTTGTGGGCCTCTTCCATAGCATCGAAGAAAAGGACACGTTTGGAAAGAGTAGATGAAATACCACTTAATACAGAGAATCTACAAACCACACCAGGTTCAAGTTACTTTTTTTTTTAAACTTTCTTTTTTTTTTTTTTAATATTTTATTTATTGACAGCACAAGCAGGGGGAGTGGCAGGCAGAGGGAGAGGGAGAAGCAGGCTCCCCGCTGAGCAAGGAGCCCGATATGGGGCTCCATCCCAGGACCCCGGGATCATGACCCGAGCCGAAGGCAGATGCTTAACCGGCTGAGCCACCCAGGTGCCCCTAAACTTTCTTTTTGAGAATTTGATAAGATTAAGACCAGATAAAGGGAAGCTCTGGGAAGGCAGATACCACACCACTCTCTTGTGCAATACATCTGTGCAAACAATGGGAATTGTAAAATGTTTCAAAGAGTAAAACCTTAAAAAATGTCACAGACCCAAAAAAGAACAAAAGAAAGAGAATACTGGAGCTTAAAGCGTTCAAGCATAAGAATCTTTTTTAACAAATGGCCTGGAGAATCCCAAACTTCAGTGGATTTTGAATTTGATTGCTGGATACAGAACAGATTCTGTAAAGATCTTTACATTGTAAAGACTCGTATGGGATAAACTTCAGAAATGGTTTAAAAAATTCTCATATCTCAGTGGAGAAAACCAAGTCAGAGAATAATGGGACCGCTCAGTGAACCACAAATGCCCATGGGCTAGGAGGCTCAATGGGAAAGGAAAGATTTATTCATCACTTCAAATGCAGTGTGAGGTCATTGCAAGGATACAGATTTTGGAATCAGACAAACTCCACTCAAATCCAGACAGGTGTTCTGTGTAATGTTGAACAGATCAGTGTCTCTCTCTGAATATCATTGTTCATGTGCCTAAAATAGGAATTAACCAAGATCAAATGCATTTAATGTTCACACATGATCTCAATATACTAAGTCTCAACACATTAAGCCTCTTTATTCGTTCATTTGTGGATCATCCCCCCAGCACCAGAGAACTCTGCTAAGGAACGATCAGTCCTGGTGATAAAAAAACAAGTAACAAGGCGGTGTGTTATGGTACACAGTGATGAATGCCTGCGGTGTAAATAAAGGCATCTAGGAAGGGCAGTGTCTCATCTTAGATGCCAAGCATGCATAATAGCAGTTCATGTGAGGAGTCTGGAATGTATTATAAGACTAGAGAAAGAATTAAGGTCCTGCAACAGCCCAGGAGCACCAGACATGGCCATCTCCAGAGATGGGAGCTGGAGAATAAGAAATGTAGAGGCAGAAAGAAAAGACCTGGTTAAGTAAGCTCGTTCCTTTTCTTTTCCTCCTCTGTAAAGATCAATCCAGATTAGGAACAACCCACATCTCATTTTTTTCCTCTCTCTTTTTTCAAAGATTTTATTTATTTATTTACATAGAGAGAGAACACGCTGGTGGGGGATGGGGTATAGGGAGAGGGAGAGAGAGGACCTTCAGCAGGCTCCCTGCTGAGCTCCACCTCTCAACTCTGAGATCACGACCTGAGCCAAAATCAAGAGCGAGACACTTAACTGACTGAGTCACTCAGGCGCTCCTCATTTTCTCTTTCACCCTTTTTCTACTCACACAGTTAGGAAAAGGTAAAAGTCAAATATTTATCAAGACACCAGCCAATCAGAACAGTAGTTGTCTTGGCAATGGGGTGAGGTTCTAGGGGAAAAGCGTAAGAGGAAGCAGAGGCTATTTTTAACTCAAACGGAAGCATAATATTTAATAATCAGCATGCCCTTGCCATGTGTACCATCTGACCTTGAGCCGTGGATCAGGTTAAACAACCGGTAAATAAAGTTGTCATCACTTACGTTGATTTTTTTATGTGGAACTTACTTTGGAGTAGGTTAATATCCTCCTCCAAGCGCACATGCACACACACTCCAGAACGCCCTATATCCCAGCTATGAACGAATGAACGATTAGGCCAAATGTTGAAACAAAGCACATTATTTTTTTTAAAGATTTTATTTATTTATTTGACAGAGAGAGACACAGTGAGAGAGGGAACACAGCAAGGGGGAGTGGGAGAGGGAGAAGCAGGCTTCCCGCAGAGCAGGGAGCCCCATGCGGGGCTCGATCCCAGGACACTGGGATCATGACCTGAGCCGAAGGCAGACGCTTAACGACTGAGCCACCCAGGTGCCCACAAAGCACATTATTTAATTTCGTAGAATTAACTGATCAAAAGGTCGGTGATTCTGACACTATTAAGACCATGTCATCAATCTAAAATGACCCACAATTCAGAGATGACACCGTTAGTATAAGACTTTTCCAGTTTCAAAGCACTTCGACATTATCAAATGTAATCCTCACAACAACACAGTGAGGTACAGGGAGCACGAATTAAATCATTTGCAAATGCTAAAGTCAATTTCCACCAGCTGCAATATGGCCAGGAGCCAAAGACGTGGGTGGTATCATGATCTCTACCTGGAAAATGAGAAAATTGAGACCTAGTGAGGTAAAACTGAGAGGCTTAGAATAATATGCACTGCTCCTGAAATTAAAAAAGACAAATAAATGTAGGCAAACCTAGAATTTTATTATTAAAGACATTTCACAAGTTGAATTAAAAAGGATTAAGAATGTTAGAATTCAAATGATAGGACTAGTTTCTTTTCCTAAAAGCCTTCATTTGTAGGCTGTTTGGAATTGCAAAAGGTTAAAATTTGGTTTTGGACTCACTAATTGATGTGTATCTAGTTAAATCTTTTTTTAAAAGATTTATTTAGTTAAATCTTAAAATAGAATTTACAAAGTATTTTGAATGGACAGGAGGCAATGACACTTTTTCCAAATAAGAAAAAAATAGTGGAAAATCTGTTGCTTTCTTACCCATAATTGGTCCAAAATATAGTCCAGTTTTTGTAAGACTTACCACTGATGTAATAGGCTCATCTACACAACTGTGATATTTTTATATAGTGTAGTCCACAGAATTCCAAGGTAAAAACAGTATTTCCTGAGGGATCAGGGCAAGTTTTTTTGGAGGAGTTGGTACCTTGAAGAATGGGCTAAATGAATCCAGGCTCAATTAGGATAGAAAGCTCTGCTTCCATCCTCTAACACATCCCCTTCAGTTTCAGCAACCATTTTGCCACAGTGAACCTCAACTTTTCTATAGGACATTTTCTCTCTTGCCTTCTCTCTAGACCACAGTGCAACCTTGTCATTTTCAACCAGAAAAATGAGGACGTTTGTGAACAAATCAAGTATAAAATTGTACCACTGAAGAAAGAATGAATGAAATCAGAATAAAGATATTCCTTCTGGTATCTATTTAAGTTATCTAGTACACGCTAAATACAATGCACTCTGGGAGGGGTATGTATAGAGGAGACAGAAGCACAAATTACATTTAGACCTTGGGGAAATATAATATATGGCACAAAATGTATGCTATTATCTTGCATGATATATTCTATTATATGATGTATATTATGTTATTATATTATTATCTATATAATACAGTATATTATATGCATGGTAGAGAATGTGATGAAATGATTTAGGAAGGGTCAAATATATTGCTATGGGATTTCTGAACAGATTAGCAATTCATTTTGGCTTAAGGGGCAGAGGTGGGGTAAGCAGTACTAAAGACACACGGAGATGGGGAGAAGAAGGCAAAGGATTGCAGATACAATGCATGGGACAAGCAATAGGGCAGAGGTAGGCAATCATTTGTCAGGAATGTTAGGTGGTGGACTTGACAGCAGTGAACTCTGACGTGTTGTGGAGACTATGAAGTACTGTGGGGACTGGATCAGGGAAGGTCTTGAGCATCCTTATCTGGAAAATAATCGGGAGTCAGACAAGCTTTTGGAGGATAAGCTCACAGTCCTTTGAAGGAAGGAATGGGAGGCATGAGAGAAGCCAAGAGTCTCACTGGGAGAGCATCACCATCTCCCCCAAGACTCACTAAGCGTGAGATATCCATTAAAACTCTGAACATGCCAAGCCTCATAAATAGGATTCTGCTCTTTACTATCACTTTTTATTAATTTTCCTAAACAAGAAAACCAGACTCTAAAGACAAAACATAGTATTTGAAATCAGTGTCAAATCTGCCGGGGGGGGGGGGGGGGGGGGGGGGCGGGCGCGGAGAATAAAGGCCCACCGAGGCATTGAACAATGGCGGCGTTTGACTTGGGTGGATTACTGATGCGTGCTTTTGAAGATTTTATTCTGCAAGGAACAAAGCATTCTGCTGAAAGACTGGCCTCTTTTCTCTCTAATTTTGGTTCCCCTTTTCTACTCTGTCATTCTATTGCTCCAACTTTTAAAAGGAGTATTTTACTACCTCTCCTCACACCAGATAATTCTTTTGCTGCCAGCATATTTAGAAGGCCATTCCTACTGTGCTCTTTTTCAATCAGAGAGTGACATCCAGACAAAAGTCTTCCCCCAGCACACTCCCATTGTTCAGTGGCATTGTATTAGCTGTGCTCAAATGTGTCTCCTGGAACAGTTTAGCATTCGCAAGAACCTGTCAGGGGCGCTAAGCGAGACCAAGATCAAGGCTTCCTGACATATTCATGGTCATTTATAACATCGACAGCCCTGTCGAGCAATGAGAGCTGAGGCATTTCCAACACTAAAGAAATCCAAAAACCATTGCCCTTAATCAGTATGTCTCATGCTTTTTCATGCATTGTTTTAAGCAAATGATTTCATTTAAGAGCATTCTATTTCTGACAGCACTCCTCTGGGAGAGTGCTGAAAAATCTAAATCTCAAATCAAGTGTGAAATGTTGCACAATTTCTAATTACTGAGCCCTATGAAAAGAGTAGATCTGATTGAATGTAACACCAGGGGACTTATGGCATGGTATATTAAGAACTCCTGTTGTCAGGCAAAGTGACATCTAAGGATGCTGGCACCATCTCCCAATTAAGGTGGTTAATGCTTGCTAAGGGTAAAGCCAGTAAAATTCACAGTAAAACCTGCTGTCAGCTGAAAGATAACTGCAGAGAATGGGCCTTGCGGGGGGGGGGGGGGGGGGGGGGGAGTTGCTGGTTTTGTTTGTTTTGCTTTTTTCATTTCCTGCCAGCACCATTACCACACAGTTTATTTTCCCAGTGGCTCCTTGTTAAGCTGCAAGGAGTGCAACAGGTGTATTAAAATATAGTCATCCTTTGCTGACCTGGTCTTGAATGAATGCTGGCAGGTGTTTGTTTTTCACTAAAGGACAATCTGTCTTGAACAACAGGTTTCTGAATCTCTTTAGTGAATATCTTGGAAATAAAGGTTTTAAATGCTGTTGTTGTCATTACTAATTTTATGGCACACGGCTCCTGTCTTCCCCCGAGTGCAGCCCGCCTTGCAGATGCTAGTGCATTTGCTTTCACAGTATGGTGTGCAGCTGTCAACGATTCTTCTGGCTTTACAGATGTCACAGCAGACCTGCTGGTAGGTGGTGACTTCCTCAACATCACAGCACAGAGCTGAAGCTGCCGTTCTTCCCTGGCCCTACTAGTTCACCTGTACATTTAAGGAGAAAGAGGAGAGGATGCGAGGCAGGGAGCAAAGAGTCAGAAAAAGAAGATGGGTGTAGCTTTTATGACCGACCATAATCTCTATTTTTACAGGCTCATTGAACCTCATTTGTCAGGTCTGTGTATGGGAGGACTCAGGGCTTTGGGCTTCCATGCCTCGTGCATCATCGCGAAGCAAATTAAGAGGCAGAGCCGGCATTTGACCCATGCTGACTCCCAAGACTATTCCTGTTGTATTTTGAAGGTAAGTTTGTCATCACTCACCACAGTTTATTTTTCTTTATCTGTCAGAAGGGCTGCACAGAAACAACAGCGGGTGCTTAGAGAACTGGGCTTTATATGTTTGTAGAGGTAGGGATAAATCCCAGAAAGGCGACAGTGACCAGGTATGGGAAAAGCACGAGGTTTGGGTTTGGGCTAATGCAGGCATGAAGGGTGCCTCTGTGCCTCACGAGGTGATAAAGTCTTGATCAGGTACTTAATGTTTATCCTTCTGTTTTTCCATCTGGAAAGAGGTACAAGCCTACCTATTTTGAAAAATTGATATAATAATAAAAAGTAATGTGGCTTGCTAGTACATTTACAAGTTCAAGAAATATCACGATCTCATGTGTTTCAAGTATGTTCATGGATCAAAGAGGGAATGTCACAGTGGAGTCTTACAGCTCCAATCCATGTGAGATAGGGTAATAGATACTCTAACATATTCTTGGGAAAATATGTTTCAAGTGATTGATTTTAGAAAGCATCAATATTGGGGCGCCTGGGTGGCTCAGTCGTTAAGCATCTGCCTTCGGCTCAGGTCATGATCCCAGGGTCCTGGGATGGAGCCCCGCATCGGGCTCTCCGCTCCACGGGAAGCCTGCTTCTCCCTCTCCCACTCCCCCTGCTTGTGTTCCCTCTCTCACTGTGTTTCTCTCTGTCAAATAAATAAATCTTAAAAAAAAAAAAAAGAAAAGAAAGCATCAATATTGTCATGCATTTCCTATTCCTATTCTCTCTCTATTTGCAATCTTACCTTAGTAAGTCCTATGTTTTGAATTAAAATGATACATATAAGATTCAATTATGGAATTAAATATCCTTTAAATGGTAATTTATTATGAGAACCAAAGCCAGTGAGAATCTTTGTAAATATGAAGCAATCAGTGGCCACTGGATTTTATCTATCATGAGGTAAAAGTGACACTGGAGCCATCAGAAACTAAAGCTCCCTTAAAAAGTTCAATAACAATGAACTACCTCTTTCTCAATTGAAAGCAAGCAATTAAACACGAATATTTGGTGAAGAGAATACATACATATATATATATATATATATTTATATTTATATGATTTTACTTATTTGGCAGGGAGAGAGAGAGAGTGCATGCACATGAGCCAGGGGGAGAGGGAGAAGCAGACTCCCCGCTGAGCAGGGAGCCCGATGCAGGGCTCAATCCAGGACCCTGTGATCATGACCTAAGCCGAAGGCAGACGGTTCACTGACTGAGCCACCCAGGCACCCTGAGATGTATATATTTTTATATATAACAGCTTTATTTGTAGGAAGATCATCACTTCTACAGCTAAGAATGGTGAAGTAGAGTGTACAAAGACTCTTAACTTCCAAGAATCTTACATTTTGCTAGCTTTTTACTCCTTATTTATTTGAAAGAAGTGGTAAGGTGATTCTACTGTAAAAATTGCCCCCCAAATTTAATATTCTGTAACGGAATACTGAATTTCAAGAACACTGAATTGGAGGGTAGGTTTTTTGTTTTTTTTACTTGTAAATCAAAGGGAAAAATAGGACATTTTTGTTTGCACATAAACCAAATGATAATATCCTACTGATTGAAAGCGTGGCCAAAACACCAAAATGTTAGAAGGTATCCAGTGTTATTTAACCCTAATTAGTTCGGCTGTGAACACTATAGCTATCATTTAAAGCCCCAAATTCATGTTTGAATTAAAAATGTTCAATTCAGGATCAGATGAACTGAAAAGGCCTTTTTTACAATATCTGTTATAAGCCAACTTGAAATTTTTAAGGCAATAGTTAAGCTCAGACCAAGCAAATAAGAGAAATTCTCTATCATCTAGTACTTCTTAGTGGCCTAATGTCTTTAAAAGTGAACTACAACTGTCTACTTCGACTGGTTGAGGAAGATCAGAAGACCTTTAAGATAAGGTAAATCTAAGTAAGAGTTTGAGAAATTAGCCTTCTGAGGGCTTGAAGTTCATTCTAAGCACTCATTCATTTATGGAATGCTTACTAGAGTCTGCCTCAGCATAAACTGAAATATTTGAAGTCCAAATTAGGAATTTGACTAGCAAGCTCCTAAATTACACATCATAGAATCTTGATCCATGGGAACTTTAGAGATGATCTAATCCAGTCCTCTTCAACTGAGTGAGGAGAACATTAAAGGTGTTAAAAACTTCAGAGAGCTTTTACACACATCATCTCACTCGTTCTTGGGAGCTTTGCTACGTAGGGGCATAGAGAGTGCTCATATCATTTTACAAATAAGGGAAACAACCCACAGAGACTATCTCCTGGTTGGTTGCTGGAGGCTACAAGTGACCCCAGGGGACTAAGAATACTGGGACTTTGAAGGCATGCACAGAAAATTCAGGAGTGTCTGTAGACATGAATGGTGATTGGGAATTACCAGAACTCCACAGGACCATTTCCGAAGGGGACTCACATGGGACGTCCATTGGCTGTAGCTCTGTGAGCCCTGGGGTTTTGGCAGGGGCCATTTAGTGACTCAAGGTGAGGAGCAGAATGAAATGAGTGGGCAGAGGGCTAAGTTAATAATCAGTGTTTAGGTAGATTTTAAGCACCGAGAGAGCCAAGCAGCCATCTTCCTCACCCGCCAGAGGAAGAACCGGGATGATGGGACTGCTTGTTACTGTGGGTCCAACAGAAGCCCAGGGAGGCTGAAATGCCGTTATTACAAGGAGCTGGAAGCATGACAAACACAGAAGTGAAGTCAGGCTCTGCCTCTTTTCTTTTGACTTTGGACTTGGAGAAAATAACTTCTTTCTCTGAGCCTGAGATTCCTGATAGTGTTTGCAGTTTTAATAATATAATTCATGTTCAAATGCCTTATTGCAGAGTCCTTAGAACATAAAAGCTTGAAAATAACAAGCTATTAATTATCATTATTGTTATTGTTTAAAATATACCTCTCTAGTCAAGGTTGGTTTTTTTTGTTGTTTTTTTCAAATTGCCAGGCCTATAAGCAACATGATGGCATCTGAACATGGAGTTCGCGGATGGCAATGGGGTGGAATATATTCCTCCTAATTTAAGTGTCTAATCCAAATTAGTGGAGAAAGAACAGAAAGCAAGTTTTCCTCCTTCCAAGTCATTTATTTCCCTTTAAGCCATTATAGTTTCGTAAACTCTTTTTGCATTAAAAACAAAAACAGCAGTCTCTTTGTTATTCTCAAGGCTGTATTTAAATTAACCCACAAATATGTATTAGAACATTCATATCTATTGTTTTTAATTTTATGGAAACTCTACCACTGCTTATGGTGAAGTTGCTAATTTAGTTAAAAAAAAATGGGAGGCCCTCACATCACTATATTAATGCTCTGCCTTGTGAGTTTTGTAAACATTCTTGCAGAAGAACCACTCAATATACTCATGTTGTTATCTTAAGAGATAAATGCTGAGTCTTCAGTTAGGGGAGTTGGTTTTTTTTTTCCCTGAAGCAAGCAGTACATTTGACTAAAGCATGAAAGAAAAATCAAGTTTATAAACAGATTTACCAATAAAAGGAAACTTTTAAAAATTACTAAAAGCAAAAATATCCTTTGTTTACCCAATAACACAATATTTTTGTTTTTCCAACGTACATATCCTAACAGTCCTGGTGTTGATAGAGCTTTTTCCTACTGATGGCTCATTTGCACATCCTTCCAGAAAACTTATGTTAAGTCTTTAATAAATTAGTTTTGATTGTTCTAGAACTTCAAATGAGTGGAATCATACAATATGTACTTGTTTGTTTCAACTTCTTTCGTTTAGCATATCTTGTGATATACCCGTGTTACCACATGAATAAGTAGTTTTCCCCTTGTTATTCCTGAGTAGCACCCCATTATACAGTATGATCAATTTGTTTATTCATGAACATCTGGTAGACATTTACTTTGTTTTAGAGTTTGGGGTTATTACAAATTCAGTTTCTCCAGACATTCAGACACATGATTTTTTTAAACACACATTTTAATTTTTATTCAGTAGATATCTAGAAGTATTTGGTCATAGGTTTGCTTATGTTTTATAAGAAACCTCAGACCAATGAAATATTAATGAGGTCTCCTGAAACTCACTTTCTATTATGATTGTCCAGGTTGCTGTGGGCCTGTTTAAGTGGGATACAAGTGGATCCTGGTTCACTTACCAGGCTACACAACATGGTATGATGCATCAGCAATAGGAATCAAGTTTAAGGATGATAGGCAGGCATCCTATGACAAAGACTCTTTAACAACAATAGCAAAGATCAATATGGTAACTGTTATGCATAAAGTACTATTCCAAGTGCAATACATTTTATATTATTTACAATGTGGGGTACCTATCACTATCCCTATTTGAGAGAGGAGAAAACCATGGCATGAAGTAGGTTAACTAACTTAGCCATATCACACAGAAGCCAGAGCAGTGCCACCAAGAAATGTGGTTTAAGCGTTCCTGCTATTAAATGACACAATTCTGCTTCTTTTAAAATAGGCTCTTGATGCGCACGCCCATGGTCATTGCAGCACTCTTCACAATAGCCAAGACATGGAAACAACCCAGGTGTCCATCAACGGATGAACAGATTAAAACAAATATAGTGTGTGCATGTATATACATATACAACAAAATCCAGACATTTGTGACAACACAGATGAAACTGGTGGGGGTATTGTTCTAAGTGAAATAACTCAAACAGAGAAAGACAAATTAGTGTATGATCTCACTTATATATGGAATTCAAAAGAATCAAACTCAGAGACAGAATAGATTGGTGGTTGCCAGGGACTGGGGGTGGGGGAGATGAGGAGTTGTAGGTCAAAGTGGATATATTTTCGGTTATAAGATGAATAAGTTCTGGGGGTCTAGTGTATAACATGGTGACTATAGTTAACAACAGCATGTTGTAGACTTGAAATTTGCTAAGAGAGTTAGTGTTCTCACCACACACACACACAAATGGTGACTATGTGAGGTGACGGTATGTTAACTAAATTTATTGTGGTAATCATTTCACAATACATACGTTTGTCAAATGATTATGTTGTACACCTTAAACTTACATGGTGTTATTTGTATCTCAATAAATGTGGACAAAAATTTAAAAATTAAAAAACAATACACTCTTCATAACAGTGTAAGAAGAACAAAGCCTATAGCAGAGTGAAGAATGAGGGGACAAATAAAAACCGCTCGTTTGTTGGTTAAAAAAATAAAATCACATTTTCAGTTGATTATTTGTTTATTTTAACTGTGAAACATCTTAGTACCAGGCCCGTGCTGGTATGTACAATCTAGGCACAGTTAGCAAATTCTTAATGATGCCAATTCAAAGTTGGACTTAATTATGTCAGACACAAAGGAAGACCAGTAATCAGGAAAGGATGGCCAAGATGTAGCTGCACAAGATTCCATAAAAGCATAATTGATGCTGTCCTTCATACCATTACTTTCCCTTTCCCCACTAGGTCAGACCTAGAGACTGTCCACGTATGGATAGCCTGCGTGTTTGCTCCTCCCAACCCCTCCCCCAATATAATTCTGTTGCGTGAATCCAGCCCAGGTTTGTACATCTTATCATTCCTTCGGGATTGAGAATGATCTGCCTAATTTGACCATTGTATAAGATCTTATGACCATTCATAAGATGTGAGGAAAATATTAGAACTTTTTTATATCTGTAATATGGGAGTGGTCGTGCTGGTGTACTCATTTGTCAAAACTTCGCATTTTGCTAACAAGCACTTTTCAATAAAAATATAGAACAAAATAATGTAATTTGGCATGAAAGTCAATTAGGGAAGCTTATTCAATTCTGTAGATTCGCCAGTAATGCCAAGTATTGAATAATTCATCAGCTGTTTATCACATTTAACCCTCCCCCGATTACTGGAATTTTCTCCTTTCCTTTTTAATTTTGTAAAAGGATTACATTTTTTCAACTGGGAGATGCCAGAAGTTTAATTGCAATTTTATTAACATGAAGCTTTTGTTACCAGAAAGACCTTTAGCTAACATTAAGCTCTGTGCCCAAATTAAGAGACCTCACTACAGCATTAAATAAAGAGTATTTACCAAAAACTCTCAGTCTGTTTATTTACAGGACAAACAATAGAGAAGAAAATAATTCTTTCCAGTATTGTAAGCCACAGATAGATAGCTATCTTGTTTCCAATTGTCTGATCTGCAAATTTTGAAACAAATAAAAAAGAGTTAAATAATGTCCTTAAGCTGAACCAGAATAATAAAATCTAAAGTAATTTCATTTTATGTAAGTGGGCTGGTCTCCCAGAGATGTAAAGAAAGGAAAAAGGATTAGCAACATAAATACATAAACATATATAGGTTATGCTAAAACATAATTAAACATTAGGTGACTCAGGATAGCTTATATTGTACTAAATACAAATAATGTTATATTAACTAGGCTATCCGGTGCTTCTGTTAGATATTATACATTTTGACCATTTATTTATTTATTTATTATTTATTTATTTTTTTATTCTTATGTTAATCCCCATACATTACATCATTAGTTTTAGATGAAGTATTCCATGATTCATTGTTTGTGCATAACACCCAGTGCTCCATGCAGAACATGCCCTCCTCAATACCCACCACCAGGCTAACCCATCCTCCCACGCCCCTCCCCTCTACAACCCTGTTTGTTTTTCAGAGTCCATCGTCTCTCATGGTTCGTCTACCCCTCCGATTCCTCCCGCTTCATTCTTCCCCTCCCGCTACCTTCTTCGTCTTCTTTTTTTCTCTTAACATATATTGCATTATTTGTTTCAGAGGTACAAATCTGAGATTCAACAGTCTTGCACAATTCACAGTGCTTACCAGAGCACATAACCTCCCCAGTGTCTATCACCCAGTCAACCCATCCCTCCCACCCCACCCCCCACTCCAGCAACCCTCAGTTTGTTTCCTGCAATTAAGAATTCCTCATATCAGTGAGATCATATGATACATGTCTTTCTCTGTTTGACTTATTTCACTCAACATAATACCCTCCAGTTCCATCCACGTCGTTGCAAATGGCAAGATCTCATTCCTTTTGATGGCTGCATAGTATTCCATTGTATATATATACCACCTCTTCTTTATCCATTCATCTGTCCATGGACATCTTGGCTCTTTCCACAGTTTGGCTATTGTGGACATTGCTGCTATAAACATCGGGGTGCACGTACCCCTTCGGATCCCTACTTTTGTATCTTTGGGGTAAATACCCAGTAGTGCAATTGCTGGATCATATGGTAGCTCTATTTCCAACTTTTTGAGGAACCTCCATACAGTTTTCCAGAGTGGCTGCACCAGCTTGCATTCCCACCAACAGTGCAGGAGGGTTCCCCTTTCTCCGCATCCCCGCCAACATCTGTCGTTTCCTGACTTGTTAATTTTAGCCATTCTGACTGGTGTGAGGTGGTATCTCATTGAGGTTTTGATTTGGATTTCCCTGATGCCAAGCGATATTGAGCACTTTTCCATGTGTCTGTTGGCCATTTGGATGTCTTCTTTGGAAAAATGTCTGTTCATGTCTTCTGCCCATTTCTTGATTGGATTCTTTGTTCTTTGGGTGTTGAGTTTGATGAGTTCTTTATAGATTTTGGATACTAGCCCTTTATCTGATATGTCATTTGCAAATATCTTCTCCCATTCTGTCGGTTGTCTTTTGGTTTTCCTGACTGTTTCCTTTGCTTTGCAAAAGCTTTTTATCTTGATGAAGTCCCAATAGTTCATTTTGCCCTTGCTTCCCTTGCCTTTGGTGATGTTTCTAGGAAGAAGTTGCTTTGGCTGAGGTCAAAGAGGTTGCTGCCTGTGTTCTTCTTTAGGATTTTGATGGGCTCCCGTCTCACATTGAGGTCTTTCAACCATTTGGAGTCTATTTTTGTGTGTGGTGTAAGGAAATGGTCCAGTTTCATTCTTCTGCATGTGGCTATCCAATTTTCCCAACAGCATTTGTTGAAGAGACTTTCTTTGTTCCATTGGACATTCTTTCCTGCTTTGTCAAAGATGAGTTGACCATAGAGTTGAGGGTCCATTTCTGGGCTCTCTATTCTGTTCCATTGATCTATGTGTCTGTTTTTGTGCCAGTACCATGCTGTCTTGATGATGACAGCTTTGTAATAGAGCTGGAAGTCCGGAATTGTGATGCCGCCGGCTTTGCTTTTCTTTTTCAACATTCCTCTGGCTATGCGGGGTCTTTTCTGGTTCCATACAAATTTTAGGATTATTTGTTCCATTTCTTTGAAAAAAGTGGATGGTATTTTGATGGGGATTGCATTGAATGTGTAGATTGCTCTAGGTAGCATTGACATCTTCACAATATTTGTTCTTCCAATCCATGAGCATGGAATGTTTTTCCATTTCTTTGTGTCTTCCTCAATTTCTTTCATGAGTATTTTATAGTTTTCTGAGTACAGATTCTTTGCCTCTTTGGTTAGATTTATTCCTAGGTATCTTATGGTTTTGGGTGCAATTGTAAATGGGATTGACTCCTTAATTTCTCTTTCTTTTGTCTTGTTGTTGGTGTATAGGAATGCCACTGACTTCTGTGCATTGATTTTATATCCTGCCACTTTACTGAATTCCTGTATGAGTTCTAGCAGTTTTGGGGTGGAGTCTTTTGGGTTTTCCACATAAAGTATCATATCATCTGCAAAGACTGAGAGTTTGACTTCTTCTTTGCCAATTTGGATGCCTTTGATTTCTTTTTGTTGTCTGATTGCTGTGGCTAGGACTTCCAATACTATGTTGAATAGCAGTGGTGATAGTGGCCATCCCTGCCGCGTTCCTGACCTTAGGGGGAAAGCTCTCAGTTTTTCCCCATTGAGAATGATATTCGCTGTAGGTTTTTCATAGATGGCTTTTAAATATTGAGGTATGTACCCTCTATGCCTATACTCTGAAGAGTTTGGATCAAGAAAGGATGCTGTACTTTGTTAAAAGCTTTTTCTGCATCTATTGAGAGGATCCTATGATTCTTGTTCTTTCTTTTGTTAATGTATTGTATCACATTGATTGATTTGCGGATGTTGAACCAACCTTGCAGCCCAGGGATAAATCCCACTTGGTCGTGGTGAATAATCCTTTTAATGTACTGTTGGATCCTATTGGCTAGTATTTTGGTGAGAATTTTTGCATCCATGTTCATCAGGGATATTGGTCTGTAATTCTCCTTTTTGATGTGGTCTTTGTCTGGTTTTGGGATCAAGGTAATGCTGGCCTCATAAAATGAGTTTGGAAGTTTCCCTTCCATTTCTATTTTTTGGAACAGTTTCAGAAGAATAGGTATTAATTCTTCTTGAAATGTTTGGTAGAATTCCCCTGGGAAGCCATCTGGCCCTGGGCTTTTGTTTTTTGGGAGATTTTTGATGACTGCTTCAATTTCCTTAGTGGTTATAGGTCTGTTCAGGCTTTCTATTTCATCCTGGTTCAGTTTTGGTAGTTGATACATCTCTAGGAATGCATCCATCTCTTCCAGGTTATCTAATTTGCTGGCATAGAGTTGCTCATAATATGTTCTTATAATTGTTTGTATTTCTTTGGTGTTGGTTGTGATCTCTCCTCTTTCATTCATGATTTTGTTGATTTGGGTCATTTCTCTTCTCTTTTTGATAAGTCTGGCCAGGGGCTTATCAGTCTTGTTAATTCTTTCAAAGAACCAGCTCCTAGTTTCGTTGATCTGTTCTACTGTTCTTTTAGTTTCTATTTCATTGATTTCTGCTCTGATCTTTATTATTTCTCTTCTCCTGCTGGGTTTAGGCTTTATTTGCTGTTCTTTCTCCAGCTCCTTTAGGTGTAGGGTTAGGTTGTGTACTTGAGACCTTTCTTGTTTCTTGAGAAAGGCTTGTATTGCTATATACTTTCCTCTTAGGACTGCCTTTGCTGCATCCCAAAGACTTCGAATAGTTGTGTTTTCATTTTCATTGGTTTCCATGTATTTTTTTAATTCTTCTTTAATTTCCTGGTTGACCCATTCGTTCTTCAGTAGGATGCTCTTTAGCCTCCATGTATTTGAGTTCTTTCCGACTTTCCTCTTGTGATTGAGTTCTAGTTTCAAAGCATTGTGGTCTGAAAATAGGCAGGGAATGATCCCAATCTTTTGGTACCAGTTGAGACCTGATTTATGACCTAGGATGTGATCTATTCTGGAGAATGTTCCATGGGCACTAGAGAAGAATGTGTATTCCGTTGCTTTGGGGTGGAATGTTCTGAATAGATCTGTGAAGTCCATTTGGTCCAGTGTGTCATTTAAAGTCTTTATTTCCTTGTTGATCTTTTGCTTAGACGATCTGTCCATTTCAGTGAGGGGGATGTTAAAGTCCCCCACTATTATTGTATTGTTGTCGATGTGTTTCTTTGCTTTTGTTATTAATTGCCTTATATAATTGGCTGCTCCCATGTTAGGGGCATAGATATTTACAATTGTTAGATCTTCTTGTTGGATAGATCCTTTAAGTATGATATAGTGTCCTTCCTCATCTCTTATTACAGTCTTTGGTTTAAAATCTAATTTGTCTGATATAAGGATTGCCACCCCAGCTTTCTTTTGGTGTCCATTAGCATGGTAAATGGTTTTCCACCCCCTCACTTTCAATCTGGGGGTGTCTTTGGTTCTAAAATGAGTCTCTTGCAGACAGCATATCGATGGGTCTTGTTTTTTAATCCAGTCTGATAGCCTGTGTCTTTTGATTGGGGCATTTAGCCCATTTACATTCAGGGTAACTATTGAAAGATAGGAATTTAGTGCCATTGTATTGCCTGTAAGGTGACTGTTACCGTATATTATCTGTGTTCCTTTCTGGTCTATGTTACTTTTAGGCTCTCTCTTTGCTTAGAGGACCCCTTTCAAGATTTCCTGTAGGGCTGGTTTTGTGTTTGCAAATTCCTTTAGTTTTTGTTTGTCCTGAAAGCTTTTTATCTCTCCTTCAATTTTCAGTGACAGCCTAGCTGGATAGAGTATTCTTGGCTGCATATTTTTCTCATTTACTGCTCTGAATATATCCTGCCAGTCCTTTCTGGCCTGCCAGGTCTCTGTGGATAGGTCTGTTGCCAATCTAATGTTTCTACCCTTGTAGATTACATATCTCTTCTCCCGAGCTGCTTTCAGGATTTTCTCTTTGTCTATAGACTCGTAAGTTTTACTATTAGATGTCGGGGTGTTGACCTATTTTTATTGATTTTGAGAGGGGTTCTCTGTGCTTCCTGGATTTTCATGCCTGTTTCCTTCCCCAAATTAGGGAAGTTCTCTGCTATAATTTGCTCCATTATACCTTCTGGCCCTCTCTCTCTTTCTTCTTCTTCTGGGATCCCAATTATTCTAATGTTGTTTCATCTTATGGTATTGCTTATCTCTCGAATTCTGCCCTCGTGATCCAGTAGTTGTTTCTCTCTCTTTTTCTCAGCTTCTTTATTTTCCATCATTTCATCTTCTATATTACTGATTCTCTCTTCTGCCTCATTTATTCTAGCAGTTAGCGCCCCATTTTTTATTGCACCTCATTAATAGCCTTTTTGATTTCTACTTGGTTGGATTTTAGTTCTTTTACTTCTCCAGAAAGGGTTTCTCTAATAACTTCCATATTTTTTCAAGCCCAGCTAGTATCTTTAAAGTGATGATTCTGAACTCTAGATCTGACATCGTACTAATGTCCGTATTCAGTAGGTCCCTGGCAGTCGGTACTACCTCTTGTTCTTTTTGTTGAGGTGATTTTTTCCGTCTTGTCATTTTGTGCAGAGGAGAATAGATTAATGAGAGAACAAAATGCTAGCAGAGTAACAACGTCCCCAGAAAATATACTCTAAACAAATCAGAAAA
The DNA here is from genome assembly GCF_011800145.1 of Mirounga leonina. Classification (NCBI taxonomy): domain Eukaryota; kingdom Metazoa; phylum Chordata; class Mammalia; order Carnivora; family Phocidae; genus Mirounga; species Mirounga leonina. The sequence goes on from NW_023270418.1 coordinate 4,128,419, forward strand.
GACCTGAAGCAATGGGAAAAGAAAGGGAGAGAAAAAAGAAAAAGAAAAAAAAGAGAAAGATAAAGATAAAAACAAAAACAAACAAAACAAAACAACAACAACAAAAGAAAAACCAGAATGTGATCAAATATGATCTATATGGTATATAGATCAGTGCCACACACTAGATTTGGGGTGTATTTTGGTCTTTTAGAAGAAAGTGCCTCCCAAAATTTTAAAGAAAGAAAAACTTATATATGTACAAAAATAAGGGTTGATATGATGAAGGGATGGAATATGACTGTAAAGATGGAAATTATAAAAAATTTTATAAAAGGAATTGATAAGAAGTTGTTTGAAAAAAGAAAGAAGAGGATTTAAAAAAAGAAAAAAGAAAAAAAAAGGGAGAAGATGTGATCAGGTAGGGGAATAGAAAACACCATATATTAGAGATTTAGGGTATATTTTAATCTGTTAGAAGAAACTATCTCAAAATTTTAAAGAGAGAACAACATATATATAAGCCAAAAATACGGGTAACTACTATGAAGGGATAGAATATGACTCTAAAAATGAAAAATAAAAATTTTTTTTTTTAAAAAAAGGGATTGATAAGATGTTGGTTGAAAAAGGGAAAAAGAAAAATCCAAAAAGAAAAAAAAAGAAAAAAGACAGTTAAAAAAAATTAACTTTGAAAGACTAAAGAATCATGGTAAAAAAGCCATGAATTCTATGTGCAGTAGTCCCCTAGCGCTGGAGTTCTGCCGCTCTCATTGATCGGTAAACTTGGTCTTGGCCGGCTGTTCTCGCTGATCTTCTGGGGAGGGGCCTGTTGCCGTGGTTTCCAAATGTCTCTGCCGGAGGCGGAATTGCCCCGCCCTTGCCCCCTCCCGGCTAAGTCATCTGCTCGGGTTTGCTCTCCGGGGCTTTTGTTCCCTGCGAGCTTTCCGTGCAGCTTTGGAGGCGGAGAGTGAAAATGGCGGCCTCCCAATCTCCGCCCCGGAGGAGCCGAGAACTCGGGGCCCCGCTCCTCAGTGAGCCCCCAGAGAAAAGCCGTCAGTCACTCCCGGATCCCCAGTCTCCGGCCGCACTCCGTGCTCGCCCGGCCTGTGACCGCGCGTTTCTATCTCTGGCCTCCGACCCCGGGTGGAGTCTCCAAACCCAGCAGATCCCCGCAGTGCGCTCCCGCGCGGCTCCTCCCGGGGGAGGAAGGTGGGTCTCCCCGGATCTACCGCTTGTTGGGTCCCTGCTGGAGGAGCAGGGGCCCGACTGGGCCGCGGATCCCGGTTTATGGCCACCCCGAGCTGAGAGCCCGCGTCTGGGCTCCGTCTCTGCCGCCGGCTTCCCTGCTCCGATACCTGGGAGCTCTGCCGCACTCAGGCACCCCCGGTCTTTCTGTGACCCCGAGGGTCCTGAGACCACACTGTCCCGGAGAGTTCCACTCCCCGCTTAGCCACCAGAGTGACGTCCCTCAGCGGAGCCGACTTTTAAAAGTTCCGATTTTGTGCTCCATGGTTCCATCACTTGCCAGAAGTGGCCGACGGAGGCCCCTCCCCCGCCGCCTATCCTCCCGAATATCGCCTCGGATTCACTTCTCCGCACGTCCTACCTTCCAGAAAGTGGTCGCTTTTCTGATGAGAGAGTTGTTGCTATTCCTTTCTTCGATCTCCTGTTGGGTTTGTAGGTGTTCAGAGTGGTTTGATCCCTATCCAGCTGAATTCCTGAGAGGAGACGAAATCCAGGTCTCCTACTCCTCCGCCATCTTGCTCCCACCCATTTTGACCATTTAAATGATCTGTCATCAATTATTTTAAAATGCAAATTATTAACTTATTAATATTTTATATTAATGTAATGAATTCTTATTATATGCCAGCAAAAACACTAAGTGCTGCACATAACTATGATAAACATGGGATGTCTCTGGCATCAAGTCTCTTGCAGTCTATTTTATAGGCAAAACAGAATTTCATATATGACTAAAGCAACAACTTATAACTAGAACTTAGAATCTGTCTGTGTGGATAATACTCTTACCTGGACCAGAATATAAACTCTCTTGATATTTGTGGTATAAGTTAATAAACAGAATGGACTATTCATTTTTTTGGAAAGATTTATTTATTTATTTAAAAAAGAGAGAGAGCGAGAGAATGAGAGCTTGGGTTGGGGAGGTGGGGCAGAGGGAGAGGGAGAGAAAAACTTGAGCAAACTCCACACTGAGCACAGAGCCTGATGTGAGGCTTGATCTCATGACCATGAGATCACAACCTGAGCTGAAATCAAGAGCTGGATGCTTAACCAACTGCACCACCCAGGTGCCCTGGACCACTCATTTTTAACATGCGCCCCTCAACTGATTTTCTTCTTAATGTATATGAGTTTGTAGGTCAAACAAAAATTAGAGTAAATTTAAGCATTTGAAATTACCTTCTTCCTTGCAATTCTGCACAGAAAGGCTTGCATCTCTACAAAAATGGGGAGAATGGAGATCATAATAAATTTATTTATCTATTGTGGTCTTGAACTTCAATCAAGCACACAAAGGCAATTTTCTCTTACACTTACAGACCATATTTCGCACATCCTTAAAGTTTCAACATGGTGTTTTCAGTAGGGTTTTATGTGCTACATTATAGATGTTTTACAAGTTTGCAATTATTAGAAAGAAAAAGACACTTTTCAGATCCATTGTGTCCTGCCTTGTTTTTATAACATTCACCTAGTAGAACATTTAGTGTTTACTGGGGCCTACTACAAGCTATTCAAGTTTTTCCGTTTGTCTAAATCCCAGGAAATCTCGATGATCCTGATAATATAGCAACAAATAGCTCTAGATTAGGCTTAGACAAACTTGGCTCCAAGCTATAGGTCAGTCTTTTAGTAATTGAGGGCTCAGATTTCTGGTTTCCTAAGGGGAAAAAAATTCTCCCCTTTCTTCTTCACTTTCGTTCTCCCCTTAATATCTTCTATACTACTTCTTTATTTTAATGGTAGAAAAGGTCTTATATAAAAATCTACATTTCCCAACTTTCTTTTCATGTAATGGTGAATATGTGATGTGGTATTTTTGGCCAATGAGATGTGAGAGTTGTTTGATGAGTCTTCTAGAAGCTTCTCTTAAAATGGAAAAGGGGACTCATCTACCTAGACTATTTCGACTTTTGTTCTTTCCATTTTCCTCTCTACAAAGAAAACTAGATTCTAGAATTGAACATCATCTGTCTTTCCATTATGAACCAAGAGTACAGGATAAGATTACTGAACTCATAAAAACATAAAAGTCCAGAACCCTGATAGTCTCATGGAATCACCACCTTAGTCTGAAATGCTTACTTCCAAACTTCTTCTTCTTCTTCTTTTTTTTAAAGATTTCTTTATTTTTTTGACACAGAGAGAGAGCGAGCACAAGCAGGGGGCGTGGCGGGCAGAGGGAGAAGGAGAAGTAGACTCCCTGCTGAGCAGGGAGCCCCATGTGGATCCCAGGACCCTGGGATCATGACCTGAGCCAAAGACAGACGCTTAACCGGCTGAGCCACCCAGGCGCCCCTAATTCCAAACTTCTGTGTGAGAAAAATAAAATTTCTGTTTTGTTTAAGCCAGTGTTTTCCAGATTTGTTATCTGCAGTTAAATATAATTTTAGCAAATATGCAAATTATGCCATTATTGGCAGATACTAATTCCATTCTGAACGTTCTTTTTAGTCACTCATAAAATAAGTATAATAAATAATGAAAGAAATAATCTTATTGAGTGTGCTGGAAGAATTAAATGAGAACACACATACAAAGTGATTAACCCAATTCTTGGCAGATAATTTGCACTCAATAGATTGCAAATATTAAAGTTACCTACTATTTGAGACATAATGCTTCCTTCCCCCGCCCCCATCTATTTTTAATGTTATATTTGAAAGAACATATCAGCAATCAAATACTTTAAGATAGAAATAATCCTGTGTCTTCACATCTCTCTGTATTTATAACTTTAACAATATAACCAGTCAGGAATCAGAGAAATCATAAGGGCACAGTTTTCCAAAATTGCTATGAATCAATGCCCTTGAGAAGTCTCCTGAGCAACTTTGCTACTCAGGTCGAAATACAGAGAGGAATGTATGCTATAGAGCTGGATGCAGTAAAACTTTAATGAGAAAAAATATGAAAAAATAAAGTACAATCAGATATCCCATGCCTTATAAATGAATAAAGTTAAATGGTTTTATTTTTACAAGACTAAAAAGGCTGAAGTAACGTTAATTTAGACAGCTGAATTGTTTCAGATAAACAATGACTTAAAAGCAATTACCATAGCAAATGTGCTAATGATTTTGAAGCCTATTTTAAGTAAAATCCATTTAACTGAGGAAATAAAAATACAAAGCACTAAATCTTGAGATCAGGCGTCAATAAATCTTAGATCCTCGTTAAAGTGATGCATTACTTACTTACTGCTTTTAGGAGATTTTTCCTCAACAAAGCAATTAATTTATCCTAACTTAATATATAATTAATTTTCTTTTGCATAATTATATTCCTTTCATTTACATTTTAAGAAATCACAGAATTTCAAAATAAAAAGTTCATTACAATGCTAATATTTAACACTTCAAAAAAATCTCCCTGTGCAAATAACTAAATTAGTTGCTTGATTAACTCTATTTACCACATCCTTTTTCTATTTCAACCATGCCATTTATTTTTTTTCTCCAGATTCATTCAAGGACTTAATTCTCTATGATTTATTGGAAAAGAAAACATTTTTCTTGGTTTATGTGGTTGACTTGTTTTCATGTGTGAACTTTGCATTTTTTATTTTCCTGCTGTCAGTTTCTTCCAAAAAGCAATTTTTGAAGTTGTCCATCAGGTATAAACTGTGCAAATGTATATTCTCCCCACCAAATCCTTCTGAAAATCTTCCATTTATCACCCATTATTTAAAGTCTAAAATATGTTCCTATAATCTTTATAATATAAAATGAAGGTATCAGATTATAGAATAAAGCTGTTCTAAATGAGAGCTGACTTGTTAGAATTCTAAAATATCTAAGGTTAGAGAATATTTTTGTATTATATTTTTATATTTATATTATAAGCAGAACAGTGGGATGGGGGAAACTGATCCTCTCTTTAGGTTAGGTGGGGGTTCTTATATTTTATTTGTTGCTTTATTAAAAATATTTAATGAATGTTAAATGCATACATAGCACTGCGATTAAATGAAGGATGAGCCCATGAAGTACTTGAAAGCAAGGACTCTGCCCAATTCCTTATTGTCTCCCCCAGTCTCCAACATACTAAGGGAAGAGAAAGGAAACACGCCAGATAGTAGAAACACGATGGGAATAAAGGAAAAAAGGAGAGAAAGAAGAGAGACAGTGTCCCAAGTTGATTAGAGGTGGTAGAAAATAAGTCTATCTCCAAGGCCAGCTCTTGTACTTTAGGTAAGTGTGTTCCTGGGTCTCATTTTCCCCATCTGAATAACTGGAATAATAGTGTCCACTTCATAGAGTTCTAAGGAGAATTAAATGAGATCATCTCTACAAAGTATCTGGCACAGAGTAACCACTCAATACTTAATATTTGCCATATCTGGCAGAATGTTTCATGGAAATCATCAATTTGAGTAGATTCTTTCTCATATCCTTGTTGTTAACTTCAATAAGGAATGAAGCTCAAGCTGATCTTATTTCACAAAGTGATGGATTAAGTGAGCTCACAATTTAAAATCCAAAAAATTCACTGATCTTAGAGAGCCAAATAATGAACTCCAATAGAGCAAGTACAAATTCAAATATAGAATAAGGAAGAACTGGCTGCAGGAATTAAAAAAAAAAAAAAAACTAATAAATTAGGTCATGGAAGGCAAGGCTAAGTATAATTAGAAAGGAATACTAGATTTGAATACTTAATGATTCAGATGTCAGTCTTCCTATTCTGTAGTGAGCAATTCCTCCTTAGAACCCTGCATCTTGCCTCAGCCACCTGGATTTAAGAAGGATAAGTTAAAACTGGAAAATGTCTGAGGATGAATGATAGAGATGGAATCAAAACCTTACGAGCAAATGACAGAGTATTTTAAGCTCTTTGACTTGGCAAAAATGCTATGATGTGATAGGATTAGCAATTCTATCTTTGTTTCTCAGCAGCGAAATGAGTGTCAAAGCAAAGACCTTACAAGACAAAATTAAACAGGAAAGGAAGACTTTATTCAAAGTAAGTCTTGTAGGGAAGAGAGGTCAGAACTCTGAATTCATCTCTGTTAGGAAAAAAGGGAGGGGCTCTAAGCACTGGGGTGAGCTTGTAGAAAAGTACAGGAAGACATTAGGGGAGGTTGGTCAATGGAATATGTGGAGCACATCGAGTTATTCCTGAGTTTGCAAATGTCTGTCTCTAGGATTACTCCATCAGTGTTTGCTAATTAGTGCCCAGGGACCTTAGGCTCTGACACTTCCAGGTAGGGGCACTACCTGCCTTGATATTTATAATTCCAATATATGTCCTGGTACCAACAGCTCCCATGAATGGGGGGGAAAAAGATATGGCTTTCTTCTTGGGTTTCAAAACTGGCAAGAAGCTCTTCAAAAGGTTGACATTCCAAATGGGCAAAAAAATAATTTACAGTTACAAGTTTTCTAAAGCAAATGCTCTTAGAAAAAAGGAAAGTTAGGGCCAATGTTGGAGAAAGTCTGTCTAAAGTTTAGTCAAGCTGAGGGAAATGTTAAGGCAGTCTTGGTCAGAGTGTTCGTTTTCCAAGTCCATAATAAAGCAGCAAAAGAAAGATTAAAAAAGGAAAGAAAATTAAAAAAAAAGAAAAGGAAGATTTCAAATAAAAAAAAGATTTTAGTTAGAATTAAGAATCATGGAGTTGTCACTTTGAGTTTATTGCAACTGTAATAAAATATTGAAAAATATAGTTTGGAAGAATTTTATTGTATCTATCCATGATGAGCATCTTTGGGAAGAAAAACAATTCTTTTTTCCTAGAAAGCTTATATTTATTGCTCTTGAATGATATAAGGTAGACCAGCAGATCTCTTGTTTTGTGCCTAATAATTTCAGGAAAACACCAATCACCTTTAATTTAGTAATCCTAAAAGAAAAAACTAGTTGTGTGATCAGGGCATGACTCTAGTAGCTCTTAGAGTAGAAATTCAATTCTTACTTAGCACGATAAAATGCAGCTTCTAGATAATAATAATTGACATTCATTGAACATCCACACTTGTCCTATAATGTAGGACTTATGTAAATTTTATTAAAATTTACTCCATTAAAATTTAATCTGTAAGAAAAACTTACAGATGTCTCCTGTTATTATTGTTGTGTTGTTTTATAATACAGTTTTACAAAAGGACACGCAGTAAATTTGAAAGTGAAATAAGTCAGTCAGTGAAAGACAAACACCGTATGATTTCACTCATATGTGCAATTGGAAAAAAAACCCGAATGAACAAAGGGGAAAAAGAGAGAGGCAAACCAAGAAACAGACTCTTAACTATAGAGAACAAACAGATGGTTACAGGAGGGGATGTTTGAATAGGTGATGGGGATTAGGGAGGGCACTTGCTGTGATGAGCACTGGGTATTGTATGTAGTGTTGAATCACTGAGTCGTACACCAGAAATTAATATTACACTGTATGTTAACTAACTGGAATTTAAATAAAAACTTTAAAAAAATAAAAAAATAAAATTAAAATTAAAAAAGGTAATTATCCTAATTAAAAAGAAAAAGATCTAAAACCAGAGTTCTCCTTCCCAATTGTATTATTATATGTTTGCCTCAGGAAAAAAAAAAAAGAAGGAAAAAGAAAAAAGTAAACCCTCTTTTAGAAATGACAAAGTAAGATTATAATTAACCTTTGGGATTCAATTTAATCTGTTTTCTAAAAAAAATGAAAGACAATTATTTCGGATTTGTACTTCTATTACTACGTATATAATATAATAAAATGAGACAAGACATTGGGTAAGATTTGAAGTAAAAACTAATCAATGCAGCTTGTATTCTAAGATGTATTTACAAAGAGAAAATAAGGCTTTTTAAATTATGATATGAAATACAGTTTGCTACATGGTATCTTTTAGTAATCAAAAAATTTGTAAAAGGAGAGAGAGAGATCATGATGGTCTGATGTTTCTAGATGATTCTCCTGTTTCAACCCCTGACAACTTTATATTGCTAGTGAAAATAATGTCCACTATACAACAGTGTAAATTCACACTTGTTGCCCCATTTACTACTTACACTAATAAAAGGCCATGTTGCAATAACCCACTAAAGATAGCTTAGAACGAGTATCACATCTCAGTGTTCAGTCCTTTTCCAAGAAATAAGTGAAACGCATACCCCAGGGGCATCCTCAGGTGAAACAGTCCTCATGTAAATGGCTTCTTAGAAATATTACAGGGCGCCTGGGTGGCTTAGTCAGTTAAGTGTTTGCCTTCGGCTCGGGTCATGATCCCAGGGTCCTGGGATAGACTCCCACATCAGGCTCCCAGCTCAGTGGATAGTCTGCTTCTCCCTTTGCCCTCTGCTCGTGCTCTCTTTCTCCCTCTCTCTTGCTATCTCTCTCTCTCTCTCAAATAAATAAAATCTTAAAAAGAAAAAGAAATATTACAAAAGCAGCTGAAGTACATCATTGGGAAAGAAAGTCTGGGTTTAAATAGTTTACTGCCAATAACATTCTGGTGGTTTCTATACATAATTGATGGATACGGTCTTCATAATCTAATGAAATCAATAGAATTTCCAGAGACACAAAAATTGCTCCTTCTCAAGGTATTGGAAAGACTGTTTTTATTTTTATTTTTTAGTATAGTTGATGCACAATGTTACCTTGGTTTCAGATGTATAACTTAATGATTCAACAAGTTCATACATTATTCTATATTTACCACAAATGTAGCTGTCACATACAACACTATTATAATACCACTGACTCTAGTCCTTATGCTGTACCTTTTATTCCCATGACTTATTCATTCCATATCTGGAAGCCTAGCTCTCCCACTTTCCTTCATCCATTTGAACTTCCAAATCTCATAGCCAAGTAGTTAAGGTGTGATAAAGGCACTTTTACAATTTTCCTAAGCCATTCCCTGTGCATATTGCTTTGTTTATACCACTGATATAAAACCTTTCATTTATTTGTTTTTTTTTTAATTTTATACAAGTGATAACATGTGCCTGAATTAAGCGCTTCTACTTCCTGTCTCACCTACAACTAGACTTCAGCACCTTTTTTTTTAACACAACCGTCTAGGCAGGCAAGAGTAATCATTTATAGATGGCATTTGAGTTGACATTTGCTTACTATATTAAATAATATTTGGGCAGGAGGAAATTAAGAAAACATTTTTATGATACGTGCATGTTTTTTCACACTAGGCTGTGGAGAGAAATAGAGGAAGTCAGCAGATTAGAACTCAAATTAGCTCCAAGAACAGAAAACAAGGACAATGTTTCGCAAGACATCTCAAATATACTTTGATCAAAATATTCCATAGCGTCAGGGGTACCAGCAAGGAGTTTACTTTATTGTGTATGATAAACCAAAGATCCTTGAGCTGAAAAAGTCCTCCTCCAACTGTCTTTGGTGTATTTGTCTCCTCTCTATCACCATGAAAAGTGGATTTCAAGATTCTGCCTCAGTATCGTCACAACTGAGGGAAGTTGCTGCTTCCTAAAGGCAACACACCTTTATTATAGGGCAGCGTCAATTATGACATTTAAAAATTTTTTACCACCTAATCCTTAGGCATGGGCCTTCCGGATGTTTGAACACAGGTGATTTGTTCCCTTATTTATTTTATGTTTCACTCGACTCAAAGTCTCCTCTTTTCATGTGATTTAACATCTCACATTGTTTCCTTATCTGCAAATGGAGAGGTTTGTACTAAATCCATAAAGTTCATTAGTTTTTTGTTTTTTGTTTTTTGTTTTAAGATTTTATTTATTTGACAGAGAGAGACACAGCGAGAGAGGGAACACAGCAAGGGGAGTGGGAGAGGGAGAAGCAGGCTTCCCGCTGAGCAAGGAGGCCAATGCAGGACTCCATCCCAGGACCCTGGGACCATGACCTGAGCCGAAGGCAGCCGCTTAACGACTGAGCCACCCAGGCGCCCCTCATTAGTTTTTTTTTTTTAAGAGTGGAACTCTTTATATAAAACAAAAATCCCATATAATACCCTCATAAATAAAATTTAGACCAGAAGATAAGTTGTGGTTGGAGGGGGTGAAAAGCCAAAAGCCCAATTACTTGGCTTCCCCTAGGTAGAAGTCTGGGGCTCCATGGCAGGAATATTGAAAAATATCATTGCAAGCAACCATGAGCTTTATGACTACCTAAAAATATTAGTATAATGGCTAAAGGTGAATTATCTCTTTCCCCGTAGGTGGCCTCCATAGGTGGTTCTGAGTCTCTTTGGCATCCTGGTCACTTTTTTGGGACACACCCCAGCGTATCACACTGCAGGATCAGTCTTCAAATGCCCCCTTTTAAAAACACAGTTTTGAAATTGAACTTAAGATATGCAAAACTGATTATTTTGCTGGGTTTTCATAGAAAAATGAATCAATTAGAAGTGGTTTACACCAACATAATTCAGATAAACTTTGAAGATTTGATTATGTGAGCCATCACAGATTATGTGAACTATCAATTACCCTTCCTAGCCACAAGACTCTTTTTCTTAAATATCTGAAAAATCCTGAGAACAAACAATATAGCTGAAGCAGCTCACATGCCTGTATGATCTTCATATATCTTTAGATGAGGCAAAATATCATCCAGATCGTCTAATCTCACATTTCAGTAAGTCTATCTAAGTGTGGATGGTCACCTTGATTTGTTTTGCCAATTTAATGCCTTATACATCTAGAAATGATTTTTAAAAAAAGGAGTCACTTAGATGCAGAGTACGGCTACTCTGATCTCTTTGATTACACAGGACAGAGTTATACATTCAGGAGTGGCAATTGTAATTTTAATGTGTGTGCTTTGGGAATTTGTAAGTATGAAAATTAGGTAACACTTGGAATTCTGAAGGAAAATATTGGCTTTTTAAAGGTAAAACAAAACTTTTTCATGATCTTTTCTAAGAGACTTAAATCTCAACCAATAGGATAATATTTAACTTAAAAATATTTTTTATTGGCACAGTATTAATGCTGTGTTTTCAAGAACATTATATTTGGTCACCAATTTCTGTTGTGTCCAGCTTTTCTTTTAGTGTAGGTTTTCAATTAGTATTTTGGGGAAGGAATGTGGAATTTGAACAAGACAATGAGCATACCTATAATCACCATCATTAATTGAAAGAATATGTTTTCTATTTTTTCTGCTCTAAGTTACTTTCAAGATGTTTTCTATTAATGTGTTAATATGGCTCAACTATTATATTACTAAAGTTTCCTATTTTCATTGGAATGTAGAAAAGTGAGTTATCTGAATGAAACATTGTATATAAAAATAACAATGAATCACTAAAGAATTGTGCCATTCTTTCTGTGGGCCTTAGTTTTCCAATCATGTAACTTAAACGAATGCATTAGACCAGGTATAAGTGAACTTATAAGTCTCCCTAAGACTTGGGGGAAAAAAAAGGTAAATGACTGTAACCCCCTTTGAAAGTCAGATAAAATGGCACGTGTAAGCATAGATAATAATTATGATATTTTTCAAAATCAGTTAACATCGAACAAAAGTGAGAAACAGATCCATTCAGCAGTCAATAAAGAGCAGAAAATTCTTGCGGACCTCATTATCACCTGAGCTATATACAGTTAAATTAACCAGCTATTTAAATTAGTCATTTAGTACCATTTTTACATAAAATTAATCAAAGTTGCATTTATGTCTGAGTTCTACATCTAAACACTCATACTATACAAAATATTTTGTGATAGACCCTGAGGTATTATAAAACATAATTTGGCAAATATTTATTAGGGTCTTATGTATGCATAGTGGTATTATTGCTGCTTTAGATACAATGATAATGGGGACAGATAGTCCTGTTCCCAAACTGGGTAAAGACCAACATTAAATAAATTAATACACAGGAATATCCCAACTACTAACAAATACTATAAAGAAGATAAAATGGAGCCATGTGGAAAAGAGACTGGTAGGGCCTCTCTTGGAGGTAACCTTTTTTTTTTTTTTTGCTAGTTTCAAGTTTTTATTTAAATTCCAATTAATTATCACACAGTGTAATATTAGTTTCAGGTGTACAATTTAGTGATTCGTCACTTACACACAACACCCAGGGCTCATCACAACCAGTGCCCTCCTTAACCCATCACCTACTTAACCTATTCCCTGCCCACCTCCTTCCAGCAACCCTCATTTGTTTCCTAGAGTTCAGCATCTCTTATGGTTTGCCTCCCTCTCTGTTTTTATCTTATTTTATTTTTCCTTCCCTTCCCCTATGTTCATCTGTTTTGTTTCTTAAACTCCGCATATGAGTGAAATCATACAGTGTTTGTCTTTCTCTGACTGACTTCTTTTGCTTAGCATAAAAGTCTCTACCTCCAACCACGTTGTTGCAAATGGCAAGATTTCATTCTTTTTGATGGCTGAGTAATATTCCATCATATATATACACCACATCTTCTTTATCCATTCATCAGTTGATAGACATCTGGGCTCTTTCTATAATTTGGCTGTTGTTGGTAATGCTGCTATAAACATTGGGGTGCATGTGGCCCTTTGAGTTAGTAGTTTTGTATCCTTTGGGTAAATACCTAGTAGGGCAATTGCTGGATTATAGGATAGTTCTATTTTTAGCTACTTTTAAAATTAAGAAAAAAATTTAGAGAGAGAGAGCGCACACACATGCATGTGAATGGGGGAGGAGAGAGGGGGAGAGGGAGAGAGAGAGAATCTTAAGCTGGCTCCACAGCCAGTGAGCCATGTGGGGCTTGATCCCAGGACCCTGAGATCACAACCTGAGCTGAAATCAAGAGATGGATGTTCAACTAACTGAGCCACCCAGGTGCCTTCTTTTTTTAACTTTTTGAGGACCCTCCATACTGTTTTCCAGAGTGGTTGCACTAGTTTGCATTCCCACCAATAGTGTAAGAGGGTTCCCCTTTCTCTGCATCCTTGCCAACACCAGCAACGTACAAAAGAATGAAATTGGACCACCTTCTTACACCATACACACCATACACAAAAATAAATTCAAAATGGATGAAAAACCTAAATGTGAGACAGGAAACCAACAAATTCCTAAAGGAGAACACAGGTAGCAATCTCTTTGACATCAGCCATAGCAACTTCTTTCTAGATACATTTCTGGAGGCAAGGGAAACAAAAGCAAAAATGAAGTATTGGGACTTCAAGATAAAAAGCTTCTGCACAATGAAGGAAACAATCAGCAAAACTAAAAGGCATCCTTCAGAATGGGAAAAGATATTTGCAAATGACATATCTGATAAAAGGTTAGTATCCAAAAATCTATAAAGAAATTATCAAACTCAACACCCCCAAAAACAAATAATCCAGTAAAAAAAAAAGGGCAGAAGGCATGAATAGACGTGTTTCCAAAGAAGACATCCAGATGGCCAACAGACACATGAAAAGATGCTCAATATCACTTAGCATCAGGAAAATACAAATCAAAACTACAATGAGTTGTCACCTCATACTTATCAGAATGGCTAAAATTAACAACATAGGAAACAACAGATGTTGGAAGTAGCTTTTGGGTTGAGAACTGATGAGAAGGAGACAGGTATGGGATGATCTGGGAGGGAGGAGCATTTTATGTGTAAATTTTATCAAGTATAGGTGTGCTGGTTGGAAATACATGTGGCCTGTTGAAGTGACAGGAAAAAAAGTCTAGTATGGCAGGGGATAGTGAAAGAAGTGAAAGAAAAGGTATAAGGAGAAGCAGAGAGAAAATCAGGGACCACATAATGTAGGGCCATGTAACTGAGAAAGAAAAGAAAAGCATTCTTAACAGGTGGAAGCTGGCCTGACATTCACAGCTAGTCAGTGATGTTTTCCTGATGAACACAGTGTCACAAAATATCAGCATCAAATAAGACAACTCTGTGATCATGATGAATCAAGAAATAAATAGCCCCCTCTGTAATAAGGTCTCAATGCAAACAAAAAGCATGAACATTGTCCAAAACTCCAAAAATGGTCAAACCTTTTATCTGGGCTAACGTGAGTGACTTCTGCTTCTTTCCCAATGCCAGGTTCAGTCTCATTCCATTCTTCTTGCAGTCTAGATAAGAATTTTTAAGATACTTAAGAATGCCTACCAGCATTCAATCTAGATCAATGTCCCACTTCCTTAAACCCCTCTCAAAAGGAACTAACACATGCTTAAATTCCTTGGAAGTCATTTCTAATACTCTCTTACAAAGATGGCTCGTAGTTCCCCAATTAGTTATTATCTCTGTCATTGAAGTGAGTCAATAAACAAAATTTAGTTTAAGCAAGTAGATGCCTAGTGGTCTTTCATTGAAGGGAATTGACAAGACCATTATAAGGAGCATGGCATAGTATTTATCCTGGTTACAAGGAGAAATTTGCAGCACCGCACACTTATATTAGAAAAGTTGGAAACGTTGCAAAACAGTGACATCAACAACTACTTTAAGAGCTGGAAAAAGAACAGCAAATTAAATCTAGCATAAGAAAAAAATGCACATAAACGCAAAAAAATGACTCTTAGCTAACTAGAAAATATGTATTTATTAAAAAAACCTACAGATATTATCACACTAGTTGTAGGAGACTGAATATTTCATCTGTGAGACCAGGAAAAAGTCAGATATGCCCAATTTGATTCAACACTGTTAAACTGACAACTTTTTTAATCTATTAAGATGAATATATAATTTTTAATTTTTAACCTATGAAAATATGAAATGCATTAGTTGATTTTTACATGTTAAATCAAATTTGGATTCATAAGATACCAAAGTGGAGGTCTCAGCCAGTACTGAAAGGCAAGGAAATAAATAACAGTATGTAGGAAAGGAAGAAATAAATCTGTCTTTATTTGCAAACAGCACATTGCCTAAGTAGAAAACACTACCATCTACAAAAGCTACTAGAACTAATATGTGTGTTATCATGGCTTCAGGTCATATTGTGAACATACACAAATCAGTTATGTCTATACACTAACAACAAACTATATGGAATTGAATTTTTAAAAATCAGTAGCATTTAATAGCATCAGGAATATAAAATATTTTGAGATAAATATGACCAAAAAAATGTACTAGGTCTGTAAATAGAAAAGTACAAAGCACTGTTTGAAGAATGAAAAAGAACTAAATAAATCGAGAGATACACTATGTTCTTTGACTGAAATACTCAATATTGTTTGCATGGCATTTCTTTCCCAATTGATCTATGGATTCAATAAAACCCCCATCAAATCCCTACCTGATTTTTTCGGGTAGAAATTGGTAAATTGATTCTAAAATACATAGGAAAATGCAGAGAATCCAGAATACCCAAAATAACCTTGAACAGAAGCAAGAATTTGGAAGAATTTCTACTACTTAAATATAAGCCTTATTATAAAGCCCGAATAATTGTGACAGAGTGGCATTTGTATATAGATGGACAAAAAGATCAATGGAACAAAATGAGTTTAGCATAACCACAGGCATACGTTAAGTTGATTTTCAACAAAAGTGCAAAGCCGTTGCAATGAATAAAAGATAATTTTCCAACAATTGATGCCTGAACAATTTGGCATCTGTATTCAGAAAACTGAAACTCTACATTTTGTACAGCATATAATATTAACTCAAAGTGGATCATAAGTTAAAAATAAATTATAAAATTCCTAGAATAAAACATAGAGAAAATCTTCCTAACTTTTGGTTGGGCACACATACAAAAGTCCTACCAATAAAGGAAATCTCATCAAAATTAAAAATATCTGTTCTTCAGAAGACACCACTAAGTAAATTGAAAGACAAGCCACAGACTAAGAGGAAATATTTGAACAGTATATATCTGAATAGAACTTATACATAGAATATATAAAGAATGATAAAAAATTAATAATAAGAAAATAAGCAAAATAGTTTTATCTACACTTTACCACTTACTGCTGGATTGACAAATGGATGGCAAAAAAGCTCATACGCTGGTTTCAACACAAAAGGCTTGTACAAGAATATTCATAACAACTTAATTTACTACAGCTGCAAACTGGAAACAACACAGATGTCCATCAACAGGTCAATAGATAATTAAATTATGATATGCCTCTAAAGGAATATACTTAGCAATAGAAAAAATGATGAACTGTTAGTACACCCAATAGCATGGTTGAATATCAAAATAAGGTGGCTGAGTGAAAGAGACCAGACACAAAAAAGTACATAGTATGTGAGTCTAATATATACATTTTGACAGAAAGCCGCCTGGGAAGGGGAGGGATATCTTAAGTTCCATGTACTAAGGCCTATAAGTAATTCTAGAATCTGTTCTGGAAGGAAAAAAATTCAGATGAATGAAAAATTGCTGCAACAGAGACATTTGAAAATTAGATTAGAGGCTTCTTGATTCTAGTCTTTGGTCAGAAATCGTATTGCCAGAGAATTTATAATAGTGGTGACTTCTCAGCAAGGCCATGAGCATTCCCAGTAAGCAATATCATTACTCCCTCCTCTCTAGGACACCTGTCTCAAGGTCACTGTTAGACACTGCCTTCATATTCTGCCTAAATAACTTGACCCTCTTCCTCCTAATGTTTGGCTTTATGACTTTGGCTTTCTTGGAGCTAAGTCACTCAAGAAATACTGCTGGTACAATTTCCAGCCGTGTGACTTTCTCTAACACTCATAGGTGAACATTCTTTCCAGGAATGCCCTGATAGGTTTTTTTTCACAGAACCCAGCTGGATTTGCATAACCTCCACTCATAACCCTTGAGAAATTGTGAAAAGTAAGACTATTTAACACAAAGCTATATTAATAAGTTTATGTAATATAAAACAGTTTGGTTCGGTTTGTATAATCTCTGATCCACATGGTTTCCAATACTTTGCTTCTAAGGGCACACTTGAAGAGATTAAAACATTTCTGAAGCAACCGCAAACAAGTCAGACGTAATTGCAATTCAATCATTTCCTAATGGTAATGATGTCTCACAGCATCAATGAAAACATACACTGTTTGCACACTATTCATTTGATTGACTTTCAGCTTCTGTTTGACTAGGATTGTTTAAATTTCACAATTCTCCCTATATTCATTTTAAAGTTCTTATTTGAGTAAACATGCTCTTGTTTCTATTCAGATTTGAGCCATTGCCATAGGTCTTCCTTTTATTTAGCAGCAAAATATACCCCATTCTCTGACCTACTCGGTACAACTAGCTTGCTTACTGGCTTCCTTCCTTCCTTCCTTCCTTCCTTCCTTCCTTCCTTCCTTCCTTCCTTCC
>NW_023270418.1:4145844-4148830 GCF_011800145.1 Mirounga leonina
TCCTTCCTTCCTTCCTTCCTTCCTTCCTTCCTTCCTTCCTTCCTTCCCATATTTTGCAACAGTATATGGCAAAAGTATTTTTTATGTAAGTCAGAAATTCATAACACAGTTATGAAGAATTCATGATACAGAAATAAGAACCAATTCATGGTGGATGTTGTGCATTGTACCCCAAACCAGTTTACTGTAAGAAGTACTATCCTTAGACCAATGAAAGCTTGTCCTGGCCCAAGCCTCAAGGAGGCTAGTGTTTTAAAGTGACTTTTTCAAAATTGTCTATGCCATCCTCTGGTGCCTGGTCATTCCCCACTAGGTGATGCATCCCAGACCTAGATTAGGACCCATATGTGACTGAGTCACCATTTCTCCATTTTGAGGTACAGTTTGATGCAACTTTTTCAGGTTTAGCTTACAAGCCTTTCTAAAGAGAAAGGTCTTATCCTATTTTCAAATTTTCAACAATGCCTAGATCCAGCTCAACTCCAAATCAGATTACCTTAGTGCCCTACTCCAACGGTCTGATGGAATAAGGAGCATGTCCTTTTAAGTTATAAATATTTTTTTACTTCAGACTCTATTATTCTATTACACCAATGTCCTTCACAGAATCAAAAAATAACAAGACAAAGTAATTGCATATAATGTATAATGTTGGAGAGATAAAATAGTAAATAAAAGCAAACTCAGACTCCAAAATTTAGAATAATAAGATATAAATATGATAACATTTTTGAAGAATCTGGTGGAAAAGTATTTAACAAGTATGCAGACATAGGATCAGCAAAGAGGTGGCAATAAAATAAAACTAAAAAAAGAAAAAGTGACGTGAAATGAAAAATACAATGTATAATATTTGAATAAAAATAAAATTATTAGATCCACTTAAGTAGCAAATTGGACACAATAAAGGAAAAACAAGTAACTTAAAAGCAAATAACTGGGGGTGCCTGGGTGGATCAGTCATTAAGAGTATGCCTTCGGCTCAGGTCATGATCCCAGGGTCCTGGGATTGAGCCCCACATCGGCCTCCTTGCTCTGCAGGAAGCCTGCTTCTCCCTCTCCCACTCCCCCTGCTTGTGTTCCCTCTCTCGCTGTGTCTCTTTCTTTCTTTTTTTTTTTTTTTAAAGATTATTTATTTATTTGAGAGAGCAAGAATGAGAGAGAGAGAGAGTACATGAGAGGGGGAAGGGTTAGAGGGAGAAGCAGGCTCCTCGCTGAGCTGGGAGCCCGATGCGGGACTCGATCCAGGGACTCCAAGATCATGACCTGAGCCGAAGACAGTTGTTTAACCAACTGAGCCACCCAGGCGCCCCTCACTGTGTCTCTTTCTGTCAAATAAATAAATAAAATCTTTAAAACACACACACACACACACACACACAAACAAAACAAAACAAAACAAAAAAACCCAAATAACTGGGTCAGTAAAATATATACAAACTAAAACACATGGGGGTGGGGGAGGAGTGGCAATTTTGGAAAAACCATTTGTGATCTCTAAGTAAATAGCATGTAATTGGAGACCCAAACGGATGAGAGAGATACCATGGGGTAGAAAAAGTTTGAAGAGATACTTGCCAAAACTGATAAAAGACATTGACTTACAGATCTAAGAA
This sequence comes from Mirounga leonina, assembly GCF_011800145.1. NCBI lineage: Eukaryota > Metazoa > Chordata > Mammalia > Carnivora > Phocidae > Mirounga > Mirounga leonina. The sequence continues at coordinate 4,147,461 of NW_023270418.1, forward strand.
GTTCAGCAAACTCTAAACCAGATAAATACAATAATAATACACCCAGATGCATAACTACTGGGAGAAAAGAATGAAGAGAAAAAGAGAGTGAAGGAAGGAAGGAAGGAAAGAAAAGAAAAGAAAATGAAAGAAGGAGGGAGAAGAGAGGAAGGAAGGAAAGAAGGAGGAAAATTTTTTTAAAAAGGAAAGAAAGAGAAAAAGAGAAAGGAGAGAGGAAGGAAGGGTTTAAAAAAAGAAAGAAGAAAGCAGCCTAAGAATATGGCACTTACAGAACAGACACAAATGATGTTTTGCAAGAATGTCCTTTTAAAATGCTGAAAGTAAAATAAGGAAGGAAGTTAAAAAAGGAAGAAAGGAAGGAAGATGGGATAGCAGGAAAAAAGAAGGGAGGGAGGAAGGGAGGGAAAGATGGAAGGGAGGGAGGGAGGGAGGAGAAGAAAAGAATGACAGAAGTCAATGAGAAAGTACACTCACTATACGATTACTACTGACCCTAGGTCTCTGCGCAGCATTCAGATTGTCTTCTGTTAACTGCCTTGTGCATTTGTGTTAAATTAGCCCAGTTCTTAGGTCTCCCAAATGAAAATGTGGGGTATTCCCTCTCCAATGAATGTACACAAGATGTTAAAACAGGTCATTTTGAGGGTTCAAGAACTTTTATTAGTTGCTTCCACATTTCCAATGGCCAATCTGCTCTCTGGACCCTAATACCAGACACTTGTCAGAGGGCAAGGCACACTGAGAATGAGACCGCTCTAGTGTAAGAACATCACTTGAGGACAATTTCTTCTTTATCTCTGCATTCTCTTTCATCATATTTGTTCTCTCTGCTCCCTGAGTTTTGCCTGTCCACTACCCTAGGGCTGGAGGGAAACGTCTTTGGAAGGAAAGCCATGGTTCCCCGAGTTGGGAGCCGTCAGGTCACTTTGTCTAGATGGGACTATGTTTCTCGCAAAGTATTTTAGATTCTGAATAGTGGAGACACATTTTGAACTTAGGCGGGGACCAAGCGGTTGCAGTGCCCAGGTCCCCACTGGTGACGTACAGCGCCCCTGGCTCGGGTCACTCCCGCTCCGGACTCACCTGGTGCTGAGGCCCAGCGCCGGCTGCGGGGGCAGCGGGAAGTGCGCGGGGCTTGCATGCGGTGCCCCGGCCGGGGTCCTCCTTCCCCCGCTGCCTCCGCTCTCCCCCCTCCTGCGGGTCCTGTCGCTCCGCGGCGCCCGGCTCTGTCCCCGGCCGCTGCCAGCCCTCTCCTGCGGTGGGCAGACAGGGATGGACGGACGGACAGGCCCCGCTGGAGCGGGAAGTGAGCGCCGAGAGGCTGTGCCGAGAGGCGAGCCCTGCCCGGGACCGTCCGGCGCCGCTGCTCC
>NW_023270418.1:4148930-4255411 GCF_011800145.1 Mirounga leonina
CGGGGGGGGGGGGGGGGGGGGGGGGGGGGGGGGGGGGGGGGGGCGATGGCCCCGCGATCGGGTCTGCGCGTGGCGCACCCAGCCCAGGGGCCCCATGGCTTCCCGCTTCTGTCCAGAATGGGGAGGAGCGGGGAAGAGCGGGAGGGGTGGGGGGCGAGGAGAACTCTAAGCTGACAATGACTAGATGGGTTACTAGGCAGGAAATGGGGCCAGGTTCGCGGGAAAAGACTGTCAGGCGTTTAGAGTCACAGGCAGGTGTCCCTTACCTGATTACACAGTTTAGGGCTGTAGAGAGGGCGTTTACACATGTTTTTCTTAATTTCTTTCTTTTTTTTTTTAAGATTTTATTTATTCATTATTCATTTGAGAGAGAGAGCACAAGTGGAGGGGAGAGGCAGAGGGAAAGGGAGAAGCAGACTCCCCACTGAGCAGGGAGCCCAAATCAGGACTCCATCCCAGGACCTGGAGATCATGACCCCAGCCGAAGGCAGACGCCTAACCAACTGAGCCACCCAGGCGCCCCTACACATATTTTTCTAATTAGAAATGCATAACACTCCCCCTAGTTCAGGTGAGTGAGTGGGTAGCAGGAGTCAGCAATGTCCAGAAATGCGCCTTGGTCCCATAAAGCCACTGCAGGTTTCTTAACAAGTAAACGTGAATTACAAAAAGGATAGGGGGCAATTAGGACGTGTGCTGCGTCTACGTTTTGAAGATTTCTGGTCTTCCTCTGGCTTTAATGTCTCTATTCTCACCAACAGCTGACAGTGTTCTGGAACTGGGGTTCTTTTCCTCAGGCGAGGTTCATGAGAGAGACATAAATTTTAGAGAAATTAAGCAAAGTGTTAACGATAATTAACAAGGTTTGGTGATGTTGGAAGGAGGTTTTTCTTACTGTATTTTCTAAATATTCCAAAATTCCCATTAAAGAATGGAAAACTCCAAGAACTCAACTGCAGTCCTTTCCCTCAGATGAAACCCATAAAGGAGGATTAACTGAAGAATTAATCAAAATAATAACAGTAACTAACTGAAAGTGATGGAATTGGAAAGGAGAGGATTTTGTTATTCGATTTTCTATTATTTCCAAGTATTCTATTAGGTGCATGCCATATGCAATAAACTTTATTTTGAAAAATAAATTACAAAAATGAAATTATAAAACTCTTCTACAAAAATCTTTTGTAGAAAAAAAAAAAAAAACCCTGCGGAAAATCAAAACGTATTCCACAGACTGAGATAGACAACTGTGGACCTTAGCAATAAAATAGGTAACTCTGGATCCTGCAAAATAACCTGGCTAAATTGTTGTTTATAAAGCATTACCAATTCACTATTTCACTGGATTCCCACAATCTTGAAACAGTTAGAAAGAGGAATTAATCATATGCCTGTTGTAAAGTTAAGAAACTGAACTTCATCAATGTAGTTTATTTATTTTCCTCTGAAAACAGAATTATTGAGTTTTCCTGCACCCAAACAAGCCTTACTCTTGTCAAAAACACAGCTAACCTAGTGCTTGGCTCAAAGTTGGGGTTCAGTAGAGATTGCTTTCAATAGAAGGGCACACAAGATAAACAGGTCAGTAGGAATGCTTGTCCAAAGGGTTCACCCCACATTTTCCATCTTAGGAGTATATTACTGACATATTGTAGATACGATAGTTCCCTTTATCTCATCCTTCTGTTATATATATATATAAAACTCCTTCCTGCCTTTTCCAAGCCCGTTATGAAGAGAAAGCACATACACTAACCTATTATTCCCTCCTTTTAATGGAATTGAAGTAATAAGCATCCACACAGAACATAAATAATATATTTAAACCTCCACTTCACTAAAATAACTGAGAAGCAACATATGCAAACTGGATACACTCCATTGGCTAATAGTAAAAGTGACACAAATATAAGTAGGCAAAATCAACTCAGATTTGAACTGCATATCATTTGGTAAGTGAAAATGACAACACCCTTTGTTAATACAGGATTCTGACTTTAAGGTTACAAAATACAATTTTATTTTGCCCTTGCTAGAGTTTGCTAACAATAGCTTTCCTGTTCAGTTTGAAAATTAATAATCTGAAATGCATTTTTCTACAATGACATGTGACCATTTTCCATTAAAAACATGTGTAAGATAGGAAACACCATTCTCATTCGAAGCTATCATTATGTTTGCATGGCAAGCTTATATTTATTATTTCATGTGCTCATCACAGAAGTCAAGTGGATCCAGCATTTTTATTATACCTCTCTTTTTTGATGAGTAGGTGGTCACAGAGAGGTCAGGTAATTTTACAGTCACTCAGTTTAAAAAAAAAAAAGAGAGAGAGAGAGAGAGACTGTATTCCAACTCTGTATCACTTTACAACCTGTTGTAATAAAGATTCCTCTGAAACCACGAAAGGGAAAAAACTCTTGCCTCTACTCAAATTTTATTACTTTCTTCTAGACATATTACCATAAAGCAGCAATCCTTAACATCTTTATCAATTTAGGAAAAAAAGATCAAAATAAACTTTGTGTGGACATGTTCACACAAAGTCAGTCTTGTACTGTCTTTGCAATTTATATCCAAAAATAATCCCCAAGTTTAACTGACCTGCTGTTCATTTTCTGTAGGGAAAAAAAATTATCTTAGATGTGTGTCAGCCAACTTTATCTTGGGAATGAACTTGTATAAGATTTTGGAAATACTCATGGGGTTTAAGACTTATATCTTGAATTGTTATTGTTCAATCACACATCAGAAGTTTTTTCTTCTTGTGGGGATTACAGAACCATAATCCTTCATTGACCAAGATAATCTCTCTCCTCTGTCACAGAGAAACTACAAATTCAGAAATTGATTTTATGGCTTCAGAGGGCTGATATATAAATTTTAAAGATCTAGCAGTGCAGACAGCAAGAACTCTTTTTTTTTTTTAAGATTTTATTCATTTATTTGAGAGAGAGAATGAGAGACAGAGAGCATGAGAAGGAGGAAGGTCAGAGGGAGAAGCAGACTCCCTGCCGAGCAGGGAGCCCAATGCGGGACTCAATCCCAGGACTCCAGGATCATGACCTGAGCCGAAGGCAGTCGCTTAACCAACTGAGCCACCCAGACGCCCCTACAGCAAGAACTCTTAGCATAGAACAATCCATAGTGAATTGCAACCGTTACTATTGCTACTGATGGAGATACTGCATATCTAAGTAGAATCTTACATATGAATAAACAATTTCACTACAATCTCTCATGGTCCAGCTTTGATTTTCTTTCTGGATTTCTTTTTCTCTCTTGTTTTTTTAATCTTATTTTTAAGTTGTATAGGTGTTGTATAGATGTATAGATGTATAGATGTATAGAAAGAAAATTGAGCCTCAGGAATGTGGTTTATTTTCCTTTGAAAACTGAAGTGGTTTTTTGGGGGGCGGTTTGGTCTGTTTTTTTGTTTGTATTTTTGTTTTTTTTGTTTTTTTACATCTAAGCAAGCCTTACTCTCGAGGAAAACACAATCCCTGGGGTTCAGTTCTTGTTGCACTTCCATGTTTTTAATCAAAGTGGGCTTATTATCTTTCTCATGATTTTGACTTCTGCCAATATTAGATATTCCCCAATACATATAAATCTGAGAGTCATCCATTATTCCTACTTCTTCCTCTCCTTCTATATCATCAAGACCTGCAGACTTCATCTCCTATATGTTCATTTCATCCAACCTATCACCCCCATCTTCATTCTCAAACAAGAGGTCTCATTTAAGTATTCATGACCACCTGTCTCTAAACTGAACTCCTTCCTCCATGGAGTGATTTATATAGACTGCGAATCTCCTCCTTGGTTTAAACATTCTTGGTAATGGCCCCTACTTTTCTTGAGAACATGTGCCTCTCCTTTTGCTATTCTCTTCCATGTTGCATTTGAACATACTCATTCCTCTACTGAAAGTATATATTCTAAATAACATTGAAGTGATTGTAAAGATGAAGAAATATAACTTGAGTGACCTTAATTCTGTCCTTCTATCTAACATACGGAGCTTTTACTATCCAGACATGTTATAACTCATATTATTGTTTTTCAGGATCTATTTGAACAGATTCCAAATGTATTTTCTCTCTGCTCTGCTAGGGGTAATCAGAGGGTGATATGGGAATACTCAGAGCCTTCAAACAGTCTTGATGCCAAAGAATGCTTTTCAGAGGATGCAACACCTGATTACATTCTTTAACAAGGTAAATGGACTTCCATATATTTTATTGGTTACATAATGTTTTTCACATATAAGGTATATATTATTCAATCTTCACCAAAATGTTATAGAGTAGGAACATATATCCTAATTTTACTGATGAAAAAAATCTAGGCTCAGGAATGTTACATTAGTTGCCTGAAGTCATAGAGCCAGGAGGTAGTTGGACAGAGCTTGAAATCAGATCAACTTTAAAAAAGAAAAAAAAATAAATAAGAAAATTGCAAGTCAGTAATTAGCTCAAGGTCAATAGTGTCTGGGGAAGATTTGATTTGATCTTCTGATTTCTTGTTCAATCCCTTCTCATTCTACTTATCCCACCCCCATATTTTTCATTTCCTCCAGCAACAAATGCCACCTTACATTTACTCTGTACACTTGATTTAAGATACAGCACTACCTAATCCATGTAAACATTTGGAGATCAAAACTAATCTTCCGAAAATTTTCAAATAGATTAATGTTTATCAAGCACTGTAAGTGCCAAGTGTTGGACCTGTAATACCTGCTATAAACAACCAAGCTACACAATCAAGGCATTCTCTAACCTACTTAGCTTTTCCAATCTAAATTTTTGCAATGAAAAATGTTGAAACATCATTTTTACCAGTTTCCTAGCCATTAAACTGCCTATTTTTCACTTTTATTTTAATGTACTATCTTGCTCTTTTAAAATTTTAATCCAGGGCGCCTGGGTGGCTCAGTTGCTTAAGCAACTGCCTTTGGCTCAGGTCATGATCCTGGAGTTCCAGGATCAAGTCCCACATCGGGCTCCCTGTTGAGCATGGAGTCTGCTTCTCCCTCTGACCCTCCCTGCTCATGTGCTCTCTCTCAAATAAATAAATAAAATCTTAAATAAAATAAAATAAAATAAAATTTTAATCCAGTTTATCACAGAAAAATCTGTATTGGATGAACACTGTAGAGAATATCGATACACTATTATATTTTTTCATTGCTGGGGACATTCATACACTTTCTTTAGGATTTCTGTTATTCTTCCATCTGTTAACCTCCTGAAATAAAACTATGCATATGGTTGTTGATTGTGAATTTTACTCCACAAGCTCAGATATAAAAAAATGTAAGAAATTACAATCACAATGGAGGAGCTGTATGTCTCATCAGATTGGATCACTCACACTTGCCTCACATGCTACTGACTTCAAAGCTGAAATCTTAGGTAAAACCAAACCAACAGTCATTCACCAAATACTCACTAAATGACTATTTTTATGGGAGCAAGAAATGTGAGTTAAAGCTACACCTACACACATGTACACACAAACTTTTGCATACATATATGTACATATAAAACACTATTACACATGAATAAGATATATATATGATCAAAGTAATAGATGTAAATATATAATCAAGATAATGTATATACAGTCAAGATATATACATATATACATGGTTCGTGGGTAGATAGGAGCTGCAAATTTGACCAATTAAGGATTCCATCTCTTGACAAAAAGACTGGCATGAGTACTGAGAGAAATCATGCACGTGAACACATAACACAGAAGATCACATCAAATGTGCCATTTGGAGACTTCCCCAATAACATCTGAAGCCCCACCTCACACCGTTTCTACTCCTGTGGGCTTTGAAAGTAATGGTAGCTGTCAGTCATTTCATTTTCCCTATACTTGTAGGGAAAAGGTGGGAATTTGCACCATGCCAGACCTTAATTTCATTCACTTTAAACAGGTCCCAAAGGTTAGTTCCCATAGTCTGTGCTGGCTTGAAGTTTAACTGCTACTCTTTGGATCTGCTCATTAGACTACAAATACTGAGATTTCTAGGAATTGAATGATATATTTGAATAATAATATTAAAATCTTTTTATATGGATTGATGTACAGGTCAAAACGATTTTGTTCATATAATTAGGTAGATGGAGATAAAAAGATGAAAGGGATGTGTTGATAGCAATGATATGCAATGCTTTAAACGCTTCCGAAGTTGTATGCTAAGAATCACAGAGTAATCTATCATCAGAATTCTTTAAGTTATCTATCAGTTGATGACTCGATTAGACATCCCTTCTAATTTTACTAAAAGGACATATGTTTTCCTGGTCAAAACCCTAAAAGGGCTTCCCATATTCTTACAGTGTTTGAAACAACCACATAAGGCCAGGCTGTCCTTGGTCTCCTTGACCTCACCTCTTACAAATCCCCCCTCACTCACTGAGCTTTAGTCATAATAAATTCCTTAGACACAGTAGGCACTGCTGCCACTTTAATTGCTTTTATTTTTTTTAAGATTTTATTTATTTATTTATTCTGAGAGAGAGAGAGAGAGAGAGAGAACAAGCAGGGGGGAGGGGCAGAGGGAGAAGCAGACTCCCTGCTGAGCAGGGAGCCCGATGCTGCGAGGCTGGGCTCCATCCCAGGACCCTGGGATCATGACTTGAGCCGAAGGCAGACTTGGAACCGACTGAGCCACCAGGCGCCCTTAATTGCTTTTATGTCCCCTGTTTCTTCTCTCTGAAGTGCTGAAGTACAAATGTCGCCTTTACAGTAAGTACCCTTTCAATGACTAGTGATTATCCTCTTTACTGTTGCAAACCAGCCTCTCTACCTTGACACTATCCACCTTCTCATGCTGTTCTTCATTTAAAAATCTTCATTATTCTACTGCCTATTTACCGAAAGGACACAAAAACACTAATTTGAGAAGATACATGCACCCCTACGTTTACTGCGGTATTACCACAAGAGCCAAATCATGGAAGCCGTCCAGGTGTCCATCTGTAAATGAATGGATAAAATCAATGTGGTACATACACAAGGGGATATCACTCAGCTATAAAAAAGAATGAAATCTTGCCACTTGCAACAACATGGAGGGAGCTAAAGAGTATGATGCTAAGTGAAAAAAGTCAGAGAAATACAAATATCATATGATTTCATTCATATATGGAATCTAAGAAACAAAACAAATGAATAACCAAAAAAGAAATAAACTAAAAATCCAGACTCTTAACTATGGAGAACAAACCAATGGTTACCAGAGAGGAGGTGGGTGGGGGGATGAGAGATATAGGTGAAGGGGATTAAAGAGCACACTTATCATGATGAGCCCTGAGTAATGCATAGACTTGTTGAATCGCTATATTGTACACCTGAAACTAATATAATTCCAGTATGTTAACTATACCAGAATTAAAATTTAAAAAATCTTTGTTATTTACTTATTAATTTATTATATGTTTTGGTCTATTTCCTTACTAGAATATAAGCTCCATGAAAGCAGATAATTTACTGAAGATTATGCAGATGGCAGGAGAGAAGAGGATTGCAAATCAGGCAGCCCAGTTCTGGGGTCTGTACTCTTTTTTTTTTTTTTTAAATGGTTTTATTTATGTGAGGGAGAGAGTGAGAGAGAGGGAGAGACAGGAGTGGGGAATGGGGGGAGAGGGAGAGGGAGAAGCAGACTCCTCACTGAGCAGGGGGCCCAATGCAGGGCTCCATTCTTGGACCCCAGAATCATGAACTGAACCAAAGGCAGAAGCTTAACCAACTGAGCCATCCAGGCGCTCTGCTCCTGGGGTCACTACTCTTAACCACTGTGTTCCAAGCCAAACTTGACTGTGCCACCTCCCAACATGTCCATTCCCTTCCCAATAAAACCACTTATTTGTCTCGTACCTCTTCAGCCTCCTTGCCTGTCAATTATGATTGGTTTCTTTCTCTCTCTTCCTCTAGTAAAGGGAAGAGGTCCTTGAGTTCATCTTAGTTCTTAATATCATGTTTGCCAGTTGACATTTCAATGCAGTGTCACTTTTTAGAATTTTTAATTTTTTTTTTAACTCACCAAAAGTGAAAATGTATCATATATAGAAGATCATCTGTACTGGTCAGAACATGGGAGGAGGGTATTACAAAGGGAGACTTTTTGTTTCTTTTATAGAAGAGCTGTGGATTTTGCAACAGTCTGCATGACTTCGGGTAGCCACCTTTCTTTCCTGCCAATCCAGTCCCCCTTTTGGAAAACAAATTAATCTAGCACAGGTGATGGGAATTTGTGTGTTAAGAGGATTGAACTTTTATCACAGGAAATAAAAAAAATAAAGCTCTTATTATTTATTTTTCTCTCCCACTGCTTAGCGAAGATTGGAGACAAGAAAGGACTGAGCAATCTGCTCCAGAACTTTCTATATCTGGGGGAAATTTATCTACTAGAGTACAATAATAGTTTTGGTTGTGTATTGGAGTTCAAACTTTGATTTACTTTTAGGAAATGTTCTAGCTTCTTTTGTGGGAAGAGTAAATTTGATAAATGCTGTTTCCTGGGGCTAACTTGTACTAGTTCAATTAAAGTAACTCAAGTTTTGATCACTTTCCAAAGGCACACACCTGTACACACACACACACACACTTTTCTCAAATATAAAGGGACTGAGCTGAAAACGAGGAGGAAAGTTTTATTCCAATTGCTGTTCTTCAGGGAACTCGCATCTAACATACACTTAACTTGCCTGGCAAATGGTGTTCCGGTTTTTTAAAGGTACAGGAACAGAGGTGGTATTTTGCCAGGCACTTCCTAATCATAGAGGAAACAGAAACTTGTGAATAATACCTCGTAGGGTTTATCAGTTTGTTTGTGTTCTGACTTGAGGCCCATGTGGTCCAGAGAAAGTGAATTTGTCTTTTACTAGCATGATCACAGAATGGCAGTTTTGATGCTGATCTGTGAGATTGTTTTGTTCTGCAGAAGAAAACTATGGTCGAGCTTTAGTGTCAGGTCAGCTCCGATAGAAAGCGGTCAGAGGATGATTTTTTTTTTTCCCCTTTCTCAGGCTCAAAATCCAGACATAGTTTTAGCAGTAACATACTCACAAATATAGAGATATGGATATAGGCATAACTCATCCATTTTTAATAATGTAAGAGAATCAGCTTTTCTTATCTTTTGTCTCTGTTTTTTAAAAACACCCTTAAACACTTGTATATAACATTGGCAGTTAGAGAATACTTTATCTAGCCAACTGACTTCAAATAAGACATTAACATGCCTTAATTATATTAGATCAAAACTTCTTATCGAAAACTGACCAAGAGCAAAGGGTATATGCTAGTACTTTATTGGAGTGTGTAATTTCAAGAATGCAAAAATGAGGGGAAAGGAAATTGAGGCAGGAAATGAAGGAGAAAAAATTCGAGAAAGCCTGGATACCACTTGGATCAAGCATTAGTGATGGCTCAATCTCACGGAATTGTCTTCAGATTAACCAAACTACACACTCACTATTACGTAATGACTATTCAGTAAATGTTCAGTTACTATTCCCCGTAACAACTCCTGAAGAGTTTACCACTATTTGGATGATTATATTTTTCCAATTTAACAGCTTCTTCACACACAACCTAGTAAAAAAATTATTTCACATGCATATGCCAACTGAACAAGATAAAGAGGTGGTTTCTTCTAGATCTGTGCATTCATTTATACACATGCCTTATTTCCACATGTTTTGAAATATCCTGTGTTGAGTCTTTTTTGTGCTCTAAAAACATTCCTTTATAGCTTTATTTTTTAGGTGCAATTTGATTACAGAACATGAGCTCCAGTAAGGTTGAAATTTGGTGAAGTTAATAATGCGGAGGGAAAAATGTATTATCCAAAGAATGACTCCCCAAAATCCATCTTCCACTAATAGTCACCCACTATCAAGTCTTATTTTCCGCCTTGGCAAGTAAAGCAAACCTTTATTACATTGCACTATATGTAAACTCGATTCATTTCCCATTTGTTGCTATTGGTTATGTAAACTTTATTTATTATTTTTCAATTGCTACCCAGGTGCTCCTAGGTGCACTTCTGTGGGAGATCATTATTCTACCTGCCACACTACTCAATGTCTGTGGTAGCGTGGTTGTAATAATTGTGTTTTTCCTGAAAAGCTAGATTTATGGTCAGTTATGCTCCACCATCAGTACAAGCATAATAAGGGCAAAGGTTATCTCATCAATTCTCTGTCACTCCCCACCTCACCACCAACTTCCTACTTTTTTTTTTTTTTTTTTTTTTTTTTGCCAACTTCTGTCTTGGGAAGGCTAGCCATGGTGGGACTTCCACCTGTAGCCTTCTTCTGAAGGAAACAACCTAATCATATCCCCTGAAGATCTGAGGTAAGAAGTAGTGTAGGTGATTCTCTTGCTGACAAGATTCTCTTTTACTGCCTGGTATGGTAGTGAACATCTAACAGAAAGATGATTAGTTTAAATGATCATTGGTTCACAAACCTCTAATTGCCTCCAAATATCTATTGTTCATATTCTGACTTAATCATAAACCAGGATTTTTAGTTGTGCGTGTTGATACAGGTTCCAGGCCTCTACATATAGGTATAGCCATTGACTAGATTTTGGACAATGGAAATCGGTGTTGTGTGGAATTTCTGTTGGTTTTGATTAAAAGGAATGCCCTTCAACTACTCTCTTTCTTCCTTACTGCTATGTGAAATAAAAATGTAGTGAGTAGAGCCCCATCAACCATCTGGACCATTATGTGACCTTGGGAAAGCAGTAAGAAAAAATAGTACTGCTCCTTGATACAATGCAACCGACATAACAGAGCTGGATGCATAGCCCTGCTGGTAAATGCGTAACCACCCGTTCCCAGAGTAAAAAATGCCTTGATTTTTAGTGTTTTATGATTTCTGTGAAGTAAATACACTGAATGAAATGGCTGATGTCAAGCTTCCAATATGATGTACAGCATCACTGAATGTGGAATTGGGAAGAGATGCACACAATTGGCTATTGCAAGTCAAATTCAGTAAACTTTAATGTAGGGGAAATAAACTCCTATCTTTTCTAAGCCATTATTTTTGGGTTCTTTCCTACACATGGCCAAAAGAGACCTCAGTGGTATTGCTGGCTAGCGGCCTATGAGGCTAAGCTGACAGCAGGGATAATGAAGACCAGACAGGGCCATTCAGATTACTTCTTTAGGGATTTCACACTGAAGGCATAGAAAGAGAATCATTGACTTGTAGTTGAATTATTTACAAAATGATGTACTAGGACATGCATGGACAAAGCTGTTGTGTCATGTTAATATGGAGACCTATACGGAATGTCAGCTACCTCCTGCCTGCAGACACCCATAAATACTACCCGGCCTCTAGCACAGCCTTAAATCATGAATTGTCCTTAATTTCTGTCAGTTATGCATCTTCCTTGCTTCTTTTGGTTTCATTATTTTCTGTTGCTTTTCTGTTTTCTATTTCATTGGTTCCCAATCTAGTCTTCATTATTTCCTTCCTTCTTTAGGTTTAATTTGCTCTTCTTTTTCCAGATGCTTAAGGTGGAACGGTCAGTTATTGGCTTCAGACCTTCCTCTTTTCTACCATTAGAATTTAAAGCTGTAACTTTTTCTCTAAGCATTGTTTTAGCTGAATTCCATAAATGTTGACATGTAATACTTTAATTTTCATTCAATTAAGAATATTTTTTATTTCCTTTTTTATTTTTGACAAATGTGTTATTTAGAAGTATGTTCTTTAATTCCCACATGCTTGGATACTTCTCAAAATTCTATTTATGATTTCAAATTTATCCATTGTGCTTGGAGAACATGCTTTGAATGATTTCAATACTTTTAAATTTATGGAAATTTATTTTACTGGCTAGCATATGGTATCTCTTGGAAAATGTTCCTTGTGGGCTTGAAAAGAATATGTATTCTGCTCTCATTGGCTGGAGTGTTTCGTAGATATCAGTTAGCTGAAGTGAGTTGGGAGTTCATTCAAGTGTTCTCTATCCTAGCTGATTTCTCCCTAGGGATCCCTTCAACTATTGATGGTAGGAATTTGAAGTTCTCTATAATCAGTGTTACTCTGTCTTGTTAACAAAATGTTGTTGTAGAATCTATTTTATCTAATATTAGTCCCATTTTTGAGTTTGTTTTTTATTTTTGTTTTAGCGAATATCCCAGTGTTGGAATAACTTGGTATAAACCAATGACTGGTCAGAGATTGAGCTCAAAGCACCTTGACCCAGTAAGGATTCCACTCTTCCAGTGCAACCATATGTGGGTTGGGTGTACATTCAAAGTTCAGGCAGGTTTGGAGTCTGCCACAGCTTTTGCTTTCTCGCGGGCCCCTTCAAGTCTCTCTCATGCGTGTCTGCAACCACCCAATTAGCCAGGGTTTGATACAGAGTGTGGACTCCCTCAGACCTCCCCCATGTGAATCTGTGGTCTCCCAGTTGGTCAGGCATGTGTGGTGATTGTCACTCACATCCAACATCCCCCTTTTAAATTTCTAATTTTGGTTTCATTATTTTCTGTTGCTTTTCTGTTTTCTGAATTTTCAGAAAAGAAAAGCTGAAGGGTAATATGTTATAGTTGAAGTAACCAAATTAGCAATTACATAGAAGAAGTATAGCCCGTGCTGTGTGAGGCCTGGATAGTGAATCTCTGGCAAGAATACTTACCTGAAGAATGTTTCATAAAATTAAATCATTCCAAAAAAGAGAAGACAGCTTTCTTTTCTGCCATGATTCACCAAGTCTGGACAAAAAAATTTCAGTGCTAAGTATCACTTTTCTTCTAGAGTCTCTTCTCTTATGTAATAAATCATTTATTGCTTTCAACCAATGTTCTTTTTTATTCGCCTTGCAGAGAATTCTTCAAATGAGACAGAAATTTACTGAATAGCAGTTTATCATGGCATGTGGCCTTGAACATTTTACCTTAAATACATTCTTATTTCTTCCTTATTAGGCCTTAAAAATATAAGTGATCATAACGAAATCCTACTGCTGCTGAAAGTCTTATGTGCCCCCATGGTCCTATTTAAATAACTAGTTTCTAGAATCTTCTTTTTTATAGCAGGTAGACTTTTTTTTTAAGAATTTTTTAGTTTTTGTGAATTTTTTTAGTATTATCTTAAAGAATAGATCTTCCTAGTATTACATATAGAGAGAGATCTATATATATGATGAAAGATATATATGTATATATGATGAAAAGAAAGATATTAATAGTTTATCATGTAAATGGCACTGTGAAATAAATGAAGAGCTCAGCTACCCCTGAAAGTTCTCCAGCACACTCATTTTAGGAGAAAGCTTTCTCAGAACTCGGCAAAAGTAGCATCTGCAGACTTTAGCTATGATCATACTTATTTCTAGACATTTTTATTCCTTACCGAATAGGTTTAATCACATTAACTATCTACTTACATAGCATTAATAAGTTACATAATGACTTAGAATCTATTATTAATCTTCAGTAGAATCAGGATAATAGTATCAAGTTATAGGAACCTGGAAAGCATTTGCTAGTTTATGGTTTCCCATTGCTGAGTGAGTTATTGTTAGCTTTTTAAAAGGCCCTTAGTGACTAAACGAAACAGGAACAATTTCCATCTACTATAATAAGCCCTTGCATCGAAAAAGGGCTTTTAACTTTACCAAGTATTATTACTCGCACCGCTTCATTTCATCTAAAAAGCAGTCTTGTCAGGAAGAGATAGCAATTTCCTGATTGCTATTGGATTCAGATCTCAGAAAATGAGACAGAGAGTTTTAGTGACTTCTCAAGGTCACACTGCTCGCATCAGAACTGGGTTGATACACCAAAACTCATAAGGGAGAAAGGGGATCACATTGGTGTTAATTATTAACTAGAATGAGTGAGGTCCTACACTATATACTAGAGGCAATGTTTATCTCACTCAAGAGAAAACGCCAGTGAGTAGGATCTTTCAAAGTGATTTCACAAATGAAAATGTGAAGCTCTTAGGGACAAATCAGTTTACCCAAATTATATTCCTAACATCAGAGCTGGAATTAAAACCTAAAATTTCTTATTGGCAGTTCAACACATGGTTATATACTCCCTATCCCTGAGAACCAATATTAATATTTCTTTTTTTTTTAAAGACTTTATTTGACAGAGAGAGAGAGCATAAGAAGGGGGAATGGCAGGCAGAAGGAGAGGAAGAGGGAGAAGCAGGCTCCCCACAGAGCAGGGAGCCCAATGCGGGGCTCGATCCCAGGACCCTGGGATCATGACCTGAGCCGAAGGCAGACGCTTAACCAACTGAGCCACCCAGGTGTCCCAATGTTAATATTTCTTAATATGTGTTAAGTACTTACGATACAGCAGGCATTGTATGAAGAACTTTTAAATGGACTATATTTCTAATTAGGGATGTCATAGGAAAATAGAGGAGGCCACGTTTGCATTAAGACTTCCCTGCTATATATATGCCAAATCAATTTACTTGGCGATTTGCTAAAGATGAGGTGAATTAATCAATTTGTGTGTTAAGTCCCTTGGGTAACTGTCCCTTAAATTGGAGCTACAAACAACACTTGTAATTGCTCATGGCAAAACAATTTCAGGCATATAAATATCCCTCTAAAGGCTACATTTAGCTGCTCAATATTTCTACACCTGGCTCTTAAAATCAAACCAGCTATGTGAATTTCCCTGGCATTAATGTCATTTTCGTATCCCCTTTAACAGGAAAGGCATTTGTGAATATTCCCTGGCATCACTGCATTATTAATTCACTAACTACAGATTAAGTCTATGTAAATCCTAAAGGAATAGAATTGTTTACTTTTTATATCTCACTGGATTCACACACTCTTGGAAAAATAATTTCAGCATCAAAATAAAATAAAAGCCGTATTACATTAAATATTAATCAACTTATTAAATTTCCGTAAACATAATATCATCCCCCAGAATTATTCTTATGAAGTGCAGGTATTCATATGTCAAGTTAAATCACATGTGATGCAACTCTCACTTTATTTGGCTGGTCTTGCCATAGAGGATAATCCTCCCGATGGAACTGACAGTAAAAGGAAGATTTTTTTTCTGTCTGATGTTGGCTTATGAATGCCACTTGGCATTCTGTCTTATTAAACTTGAGAAAGTCTCAAAATGGACCCTTTAGAACTGCTGTCTAGAGGCCAAAATAGCGTACATTCTGTTTCAAAATGGTGCCTCTGTTGATGACATTTTGAAGAGATGTAAAATCATAAGTCTCTCTTCTGAAAAGCAGCTTGCTTAGACCTTCATGGGGAAAAGAGCATTTTAGCTTCTATAAACATCGAACATCAGGTTTTCATTCCCGCGGGCTGAGTGCTTAAATTCAACATGGAATATCTTCAAAACACAATTTAGTTTTAATAATTTATTATAATATTAATGAGGCAGAGATTGATCCATCAAAGACGGATCCACTAGAGTGCAAGTCTATCATCTGTGTTTAAGAGAAAAGCTCTTAAATCATTTGCTTACATGGGTTCCTAAAATCACATTTCAAAGTTTCTTTAGCTTCCTATTGGCCATTTTTAAAGTGGACTGGAAATTTGGAATTAATCTTGTATTAAAAAGTGTAAAAATAAAAATATTTCAAATGAAATATGTTAAAACATTTTCTCCCCCCCCCCTTTTCAACAGTAAATGCAATCAAATGTGCCAGAAATAAACTTCCTCAAAGAATAAGATGCACTGAAGCTTTTATAACTATCAGAAAGTCCTTCCTGGGGGCGCCTGGGTGGCTCAGTTGGTTAAGCAACTGCCTTCGGCTCGGGTCATGATCCCAGGGTCCTGGGATCAAGCCCCGCATCGGGCTCCCTGCTCGGCGGAGAGCCTGCTTCTCCCTCTCCTGCTCCCCCTGCTTGTGTTCCCTCTCTCTCTGTCTCTCTCTGTCAAATAAATAAATAAAATCTTTAAAAAAAAAAAAAAGTCCTTCCTGGACTTCCCATATCAATTCCCCTACAAATAAAAAACAAAACAGACTGGGGAGCCTGGGTGGCTCAGTTGGTTAAGCATCTGCCTTCGGCTCGGGTCATGATTCCCGGGGTCCTGGGATCGAGCCCTGCATCGGGCTCCCTGTTCAGTGGGGGAGTCTGCTTCTCCCTCTCCCACTTCCCCTGCTTATGATCTCTCTCTCTGTCTCTGTCGAATAAATAAATAAATAAAATCTTAAAAAAAAAAAACAGACAAAAAAACAACATGGTATTTATCGGAGGAGTGGTTTAATGACTGAAATCTAACAGTTGATGGTTTTGTGTTGTTAAAGTTATTATAACAAATCATCGTCCAAATTGATCTCTCTCATCCCCTTCCCTGCCTCGATTTAATATGGTATTTAAGTATTTATATGAAAGTGTAACCTTCCAGATCAGAGTCTGAGCCCCTTGAGACAATGGGGATTTTCTTAGCACTTTTCAAATCTTTATAGCTTCACCTGTGACTAATTAGAACTCAATAATGTAAAAGTGAATTGATTTTTTCATGTCAAGGAAATTAGTTAATTTGTGATTTGGTTATCTTGAAAGTCATTGCCTTATTTCCTACATATTAGAAAGGTTTTTTCCAATAGTTATATTTGTTTATCAGATTAAAAAAAACCCTACAATTACCACCTATTTATTTTATTTGCTGCATCTACTATCATCTATATCTCTACCTATCTATGCTTGTATGTGCATCTGTCTAGATACAATTCAACTAACCACAACCTGATGAGGTACATCCTACTGTCTTCCTTTGAATTATCTAATTTCTCATCGCTAGCAAGAGGTAGTGTGCTAGGAGCCAAATCGTTTCTTTGTGATTCAAACACTGCACACTTAACCAGCATGCCTAAGAGAAGAGATCTAAGATATGTGGTTATGCTTACTTCATCTTAGCTTGTTGTTTTACAGATGTGTAAATTTGTAGATGAAACTCTTACATTTGTGACTTAAAGTTTTGAATTTATAAATCAAAGTGTACAGCACTTTTAATTTTGATGAGGGATGTATTAGCATCGCAAACTGTAAGTCACAGAACATTTACCATCTTAGTGCAAGCGTTTGTGCACCTATCAATCTGAGACATTTTAGGCAATGGGTAAAATTCTTCTTTTCTTCTGAAAGCTCTTTTCTTTCTAGAACTTTCTGCTCCCAGTAAGTTTATTCCCAAAGACATGCATAATGAGAGTTGCTGTAATATTGAAGTTAGTAGTGTAATTGTGAAAAATGAAAGTAGGCATGCTTTTAATCATGCTTTACTCAATGTAAAAATGTAATTTAATGATCCAGGAAAGTTGATATTTGTTATCTGATAACATGATTTATATGCCATAAAATTTTTTAAGCAGATAATGAGAGCACAACGTTCGTAAAAAAGGTTGCCAAAGGAGTAGTTATTTGCTAACGTTAAATTCTATATTTACTTCAAAGTAATGTGCATTTCTAATTGTTTAACAAATAACCAGTGCATTTATAGAAGTCAGTCTCTTCCCTGCTCCCCCATTTTTGGTATAAACTCTGAGCTAAGAATTTATTTAAAATAGGAAAAATTGCTCAAATTGCCAGTAGTGATTGGGTTATCTTTCTATCCTCTGAGACAACTGTTTTACTGTGGGATCCTTTCTCTCTTCTCTTTGGGTTGTTTTTTTTTTTAATCTAGAAATGACAAATGGAGAAATTTTAAAAAGTCAACTAACCGAGCTAAGAGAGCTAATAAGACACTTGAAGAAGCATAGGTTCCAAAATAATTGGACCTATATTGAAGAATATTCTACATATTTTTTTCTAGAGCAACCATCCATATGATTGTAACTCCTCTAGAATTATCTATGTTTAATCACCTAAAAAAGTGCAATTCTTACCAGCAAGATATATTTTCTGGAAATTAAGATGCAGGCAGCACCAAGGAAGAATTTTTTCCTTTTGAAACAAATTATAGACATTATGGTCTATTTTATTGTTATTGTGCTCTATTTTATAGCTTTGACTTCCAAGTGTTCAGGTTTTAAAATCTGCCATTAAAAATGAGATTATTTTGTATAGGAGTGCTTTGATTTTACCAAATCTGAAGATGCAACATTTTCCATATGATTTTACAAAGTGGTTTCTGGATACTTTTTTTAAAAGTGTTTTTTTTTTTAAATATTTTATTTATTTATTCATTTTAGAGAGAGAGAGCATGAGTGAAAGGAAGAACAGAGGCAGAGGGAGAGAGATAATCTCGACTCTGTGCTGAGCATGGAGCCCAACATGAGGCTCAATCTCAGAACCCTGAGATCATGACCTGAGCTGAAATCGAGTCAGATGCTTAACCAACAGAGCCACCCAGGTGCCCCTAAAAGTGTATTTAAAAACAGTTCTTTTCAGGGTTAACTGAGTGGCTCAGTTGGTTAAGCGTCTGCCTTCAGTTCAGGTCATGATCCCAGAATCCTGGGATTGAGCCCCATGTCAGGCTCCCTGCTCAGTGGGGAGTCTGTTGCTCCCTCTTCCTCTGCTCCTTCTCTCTCTCTCTCAAATAGATAAATAAAATCTTTATAACAAGAACAAAAAACAGTTATTTTCAGTTGCTGAAGCACTTTGGATTTATCATCTCCTTTAAATGTCACAGCAACTTTGAAAGTAAGGTGATATTCCTATTTTAGAGAGGATGAAAAAGTTGAGGAATGAGTTACCATGCCCATGATGTTACTGAGAGTCTGCCCTGGAACTCAACCTCAGGTTTTCAATTTGCAGTAGAAATATTAAGGGGTATCAAAATTGTTCACTCAGCTCTCACTAAGCAGAGAAGGAGAGTACAATTCAGTTGGTCAATAGCCTTCACTTTAATTAATTCATTTGTTTCTCTCAACAAATGTTTTTAGTGGCATCAACTATGTGTACTTACTACGGTGAAGAGTTGATGGGCTGCCCATCCTCTTCTAATTGTGTAGGGAATGGGAGAGAGGGTGGGATTGACCCCATGTCCACTACCAGCATTGGGCCTCGGTTGGCCTAAACAATCAGTAAATATAACCTTGATCTATGTCAATCAGTACAGAGTATTCCATGACCATAAGGACTAGTTCATCTGCAGGTATCTGAATGGATGAAAACTGGAATTTCTGTTCCAGGGTTAGAGAAGAGCAGTTTGTTCTCTGCAGATTTGGCAGCAAAGCTGAAGGCAGTCACTATGGAACTAAATGAAGAGCAAGCCCTAGAATAAGATGACACTCATACGATGGAATAGAGAGAAAGAAACTGGGCCTATAATGACATAGATGGATCAAAATGACAATGAAGCTCACCCTACTTCTGTAATTACAGTTACATGAGCCAGCAAATTCCTTTTATTGTTTAAGACAACTTGAATTTGGTTTTCAGGTTACTTATAACTGAAAACATTCTTATATGCTGTACATATTACATAATCATATCATCAGTTTAAAAATGTTATTATTGCTGTTTACAAGGGCAAGTTAAAGCACCGTCTAATTTATAATCACAGAGTTTTCATGGAATAAAGATTGGATGTTGTTGTGTAATTAACTTTATTTAGATGTGTATCTTGTTATTGATTTTTAACATTGTGCACTTCAAGACTAGATAACCAGCTCCTTTCCTTGAATTATTTTGTGACAAATTCTCAAGTGGCCCTTCTGTTGTGCTTAAAGAATAGATATATGTAAGAGCTCACCTTCTTGCCAATCACTCTCATGGACCTCACTGACAACACTCTTGTCTCAAGATAGTTGCCAGTCTGAAAACTACTGCTCAAAGCTCAACATGGTCTTCAGAATGACAACAGAATGATGGATGGAGGCTTGTCAAATGCATACTTGCTCTCATTTAGGAGAAAAACCATGAATGGACTTTGTTGCACTGGACAAAATAATCAAGTAGACGAGAGAGTTGAGGCCATAATGCACCTTACAAGCAGGTGAAGGAAGAATGACCACGTGCTGCCAGCCAGATGGAGCTGAAACTGTTAACAACTGCATGGGAACTTCATTTCTCAGAATATCAGATTCCAAGGCAGGAGTTGGTTTGTGAAAAGAACCAGGTCCATTGAGAAGATGCCAAATTTAAGCCATGATGCACATGCAAATTGAGTTAAAGAATTGCAATCCAAATTTAGGTCTGGAAGGCAAACTGAATGAGCAAGGTTAAGAAAGTGGTATGGAAAACATGTACATGGATCCAGATGATTTTGCCAGCCAAGATCTTCTAAGGAATGGAATCATTTTACAAGATTTCCACTCTAACCCCTGCTGTCATGTTTCTGCGGGTTTACCTTATTACATAGGCATTCTGTACACACTCCACACTTGCAGCCCCTCCACCTCCTCTGCGTAAGGCCTGCAGTCTGAAGCAGCCAGTCTTTATCATATCTTTTGTTCAAAGCAATGGTTGAGTTGGATCCTGTTGCAGTGGCAGATTATTGAGTAAGAGAGAGAAAGGCTTCCTGCTTCCTAGTGTAGATATTCTGAGACATCCCTAGAGAGTTGTATGTTTGCCTTCCTGAGAATCAGTGACTAAAGCTTTTGCTTCATTTTGAAAAGCAAATGTCCCTGGGAAATGTAAATTTCAAACATTTACATTCATTCATACTTTAGAGAGCAGAGTGCTCAGAGAGAAATTTCCCATAGAGGGCAGGGAAGAAGCATATGGACATACTGCTTATACCTTAGTGATACCATAAGTGAAACATGTATCCTATTTTTATGGACATAGGAAGTTCAAGAAGAGTACAGGTCATATCATGAACAATGATTTATAATGAATTGGATGAATAATTACATTCATAACTTTTCTAGTGACAGATAATATCACACTTACCTAAAGGATGTGTATTTGAAACATGTTTGGAAGTAACTAATTGAAAATCGAATGAAAGACATGCATGATTTCAGTTAATAATAATCTGTTTCTAGAGAGTTCACATATTATCATCTGGAGCCCACAGGAATTTGTATAAGACTTCTCTTTTGTGCAGAAGCAGCCTGATCGTCATATATAACATGTACAAGTTGGAAACTGCCTAAAAATGTTTGCATTTGTTGACATAGAGAAGTAATTTAATTAAAAATGTATTGTTATTAAGATTATTTTGTAAGTCAGTTGAAGCTAATGAAATTCAAATATAATGCCTATTCCCATAATAAATAAGCCCAAACCTCCTCTTTTGCTTGTTTGAATTTTTATACATTGTGATATAAAAAGAATACTCAAGGGGCACCTAAGGGGCTCAGTCGGTTAAGCACGTGCCTTTGGCTCAGGTCATGATCCCAGGGTCCTGGCATTGAGCCCCACATCAGGGTACCTGCTCAGTAGCAAGTCAGCTTCTTCCTTTCCCTCTCTGATCTCTCTCGCTCTCACTCTCTCTCAAATAAATAAATAAAAATCTTAAAAAAAAAAAAAAGAATAATCAACTGGATTTTTTTTCTATTTCATGTATTTTACTTTTTTATAGCCTAGCAGATATGTTTTTCAGTTGTTATCTGTAAGTACACCTCCACATAGATTATAAGAAATACAAGTAAAATGTCAAAGTTATATTAGATACAGTCATCACTATATTTTAAATTTTTCATTGTTTTTTAATTTGTAAAAGGAAATTGATTTGATTACTTCAACTTACCAGATGTGGATATGTCATCTGGGTATGATTTTGAAGAATTACTATCACATTTAAATTTCTCAGTGATTGGTTACTATACTAGTCTTCTCAGACTGCCATAGTAAAATACTATAGACTAGGGAGCCTAAACAACAGAAATTAATTTTCTCACAGTTCTGGAGATCGGAAAGTTCAAGGTCAAGTTTCCAGCAGATTTCAGTTTATGGTGAGAGCTCTCTTTTTGGCTTGCATATAAACTCATCTTCTTTCTGTGTCTTCACATGGCAGAGAGAAACTCTGATCTTTTTTCCTTTTCTTGTAAGGACACCAATCGTCTCAGATTAGGGCCCTATTCTTATGACATTTTTTACCCTTTATTCCTCCCTTAAAGGCTCTATCTCTAAATATAGTTGTACTGGGGTTTAGGGCTTCAACATATGAATTTTAGGGGAACACAATTTGGTCCAATGAAGAGACCTTTCAGCATCTGCATAGCTTATGTTTCCTCTGTGTAATCACTGCTTTGATTTCAATACAAATTTTAAAATATTTGAATAAATCAACGAGATGTAAGCATGCCCATCTATTCTCCATCTGATTTGTTACTGGGAATTTCAAATCTGTTCCATTTTTTTTTTTTAAAGATTTTATTTATTTACTTGAGAGAGAGAATGAGACAGAGAGAGAGAGCACGAGATGGGGGAGGGTCAGAGGGAGAAGCAGGCTCCCCGCAGAGCAGGGAGCCCGATGCGGGACTCGATCCCGGGACTCCAGGATCATGACCTGAGCCGAAGGCAGTCGCTTAACCAACTGAGCCACCCAGGCGCCCGTCAAATCTGTTCCATTTTAAAGGAAAAATATTTAAATATGTAAGTTATAAATTCATATATACTTACATGTATATATGGCATTCCTTTATTAAATAACTTGAACCCCAGACTATACTTTGTGATTTTTGGAGGGAATAACAAAACGGTAGAAAAATATTTATGTATTTTATAACGACAGATACCAGTTACCTTGTAATAAGATTAAAGTTTAGGAATATGGTGAGAGCTGTGAATTGTGTTGAATCACAGACCTGTACCTCTGAAACAAGTAATACATTATATGTTAAAAAAAAAAAAAAAAAAAGAAGACGATAACAGGAAGGGAAAAATGAAGGGGGGGAAATTGGAGGGGGAGACAAACCATGAGAGATGATGGCCTCTGAGAAACAAACTGAGGGTTCTAGAGGGGTGGGGGGTGGGGGGATGGGTTAGCCTGGTGATGGGTATTAAAGAGGGCACGCACTGCATGGAGCACTGGGTGTTATACGCAAACAATGACTCATGGAACACTACATCAAAAACTAATGATGTAATGTATGGGGATTAACATAACAAGATAAAAAAAAGAGTTTAGGAATACAAATCTATATCATAAAAATAAGCATATATTAAATACCATTTCTTCCCCTGTATCCTTGTAAAAGGCATCTTGTTATTATTTTTCGATGTTGCATTTGCAAATCCTGAAGTAGACTACTTTCTCTCTTCTCTCTTCTCAGCCACTGCTGAGTCCTCAGAACTTTTTCTCATTTTCTCAGCCATTTTTTTTTAAACCATGAGAACACGTATATTCCTTATAATTTGGAGAAGCAGAATTTCTGATATATTGCGCTCACTGTATGATATTCACTCAAAATACATTTTAGTAAAATTGAGTTCTACAACTGAGTAGAAACCAAACTGGATAATTGCTACTTGAAAGTAATCTATTTCTTAGGAAAAGCCAAATATGTCCCCTGACTCATTCCCAGTCTATTTTCTTTTATGTTACTTATATCGAAGAAGCAATGCTTAATAGGACTAGTGGCCTGTTGACTACCATCTACAGTTAGAGTGTTCATAAATAATAAAAATATAAATATAATTACTCTTGAAGGATTGACTAGAAAAGTGCCAGAAATTCCATGCTATTTTACTGACAGTGCAGAAAATTATAGAAAGTAGAAACTGCTTTTCTATTTCTCAGCCACTTTTAATTGTTCTTTTCTCCATTATACTGTGTCTTTCCCTCTAGATAGTGATGAACTACTGCCAAAATGTAGTTTGTATTTTTTACTTAGAAGTTTTCTCATATAATGTGATAATTATACTTCACATATATATAAATTAGTAATCAATATTAGATTTTTTCATCAAAATTATTTTTTTAAATAAGAATTGTTGCTACCCCACTTCACAGCATTTACTTTTCCTAGTCTAACTCCCCATTTCTCCCTATTTGCAGACTGTAATATGCAATTTATATGTTTCACTGGCTCAGTGGGAAGTTTTATGGTTGTTATCAGGACATAAAATAGTAGACTTTTAAAAACAGATTAAAGAATGCTACTACCCTAATTATATGTGATTGTGATTTTATTGCTTAAAATATATCTGTAAAAAATAACACTTTTTTTTCCATCCTAAACTGTAATTTTTGTCCTTATTAAATGTATTAATCCTTTCAGAGACACTGTAAAAAAGACCAAGGTCTTTGGTTTTTGGATAGCCATATAACTAACTGTGTAAGAGTCTGTATTTCTGTAGGTTTCAGTCCCAGAACGAGGGTTGGGACTAATCTGTATCTCAAATTCTTTATAACAATATAACCACGATTGGGCAATATAAAGGCACTCTTAGTGAGGTTCCATTTTCTCATCTGAGTTTATTGGCCTATATTAATGAGAAAATAAGTAAAGTGAAGAGAGATTCTGTGTCAGAAGCAGCAAAGTAATGTCAAAGGCAGTGTGACTTTCAAAGGAGTTGTGTTGTTTGGCAACTTAATCAACCCTTTGTTTATAGGAGCAACGGGACATATATTTACTCTATTACAAAATATGAGCCAGTGAGGTTTGTGGAGGGTTTGATGACTTTTCAGAGCTTTGAGCCGTATAGACAGGTGTTTCTAATTAGATAAGTGTTCAGAGATATTTCAAACAAATATCTTTTATTACCTTGGACATTATAGAGTCATTACCAGAAGGACCATGAAGGTTATTTAATATTTTAAGGTCTTATTTTAAATAAATATCCCTGAGATATTAGATAATTTTATCTTTGCTAATAAGAGTAAATCAGTGCCACAATAAATATCCAGATATATTAATTCTAGAGCAACTGAAAAGAAATTTTTCAGTGTGTTTTTAAAATTTTTATTGATCAAATAAACTCCTTGTTTATAACTACTTCCAATAAGTCCTTGATGGCTCCTTATTATGTAGTATGACATCTAAACCTAGACTTTGCCCAGTCTGTTCCCTATAGCCCTCAGCTTCCTCCTATATACAAGTGCATGCTATGCAATTCAGTTATATTTACTTATTCAACAAAATAGACCACTATGTGTTTTTTGATGTTGCCTTGGTGTGACCCTTCAAAATCTAATCTCAATTTATCTTATGGATTTTTGTTTTCAACCTTTTCTTCCGCTCCCACAGGGCATCCCGTGAACTTCTAGAATTGGAAAAAAAAATCCATTCTACATACACTCACTCTTTTGAAAATGAGTGTTTTTGTCTATCTTATAACCATTAGATTGGATTTTCCTTCTTCATTTTTTAAATTCAAGCACTAACTTAAATGTCAATTTTTTATGACTTCTTCATTTATCCCAACCATCTGAATCATTGTTCCTTCTGTTGGGCTTCCTTAGTAATTTGCTCAAACAGTATTACAGATGGAAAAAAAATGGAAATAATAAGTGACATTTTCAGAGTATTTACCATGTTCCAGGTATAGTTTTAAGAAACTTTAAACTCTCAGCAGTTTCATGAAGTGGGTGGTAGTCAGACAGGAAGATGGCAGCCAGCTGCCCAGTTGTTATCCTCCTGATGGAGAGACCTGTTTGTTGAGGGACAACTATATGAATGAGTCCTCTTGCAAGCTGATCTTCCAGGACTGGAAGCCTTTTGATGGCATGGACCTGTTCAACATCTCAACTGCAACTTGATGAGAGACCCTGAACCAGAATCAGCCAGAAAAGCTACTTCAGGATTTGTAAAGGGTTTTCTTTTTTCTTAAATATTATAATACTCTTCTAACTGAACTCTCTGGCCTCACTCTATCTTCTCTTATTTTCACCTGCAAGTACTGTGCTTTGTTTTCTAAGAAGAAAGCCTAACTCCATTACTCTCTCATTAAAAATTCCTCCATGGTCTCTCATCAACTTTTGATCTAGCCCCTCTATGTCTCCCACAAACACCCACTACAGTTCTTTCCACCAGATTCTCCATGTGATAGGTAAATTAGGCCTCCAAAGTTGCCCATGCCTTAATCCCCACAACTGTAAATATGTTATGTTACCTCAAAAAGGGGACTTTTGAAATATATTTAAGTCTAAGGACCTTAAAATATGGAGTGCATTTTGGATTATCCAAATAGGCCCAATCTAATCACATGAGCCTTTAAAAACATAGAACTTTCTTTGAGTGGAGGCAGAGAAATATGGAAAAAGGAAAAATTGAACAAATAAATTCAAAGTGTAAGAGAGGCATGACCTATTATTACTACAGGGTGAGGTGGGGAGGAAAAGAAGAGCAAGAGGAAAGCATGAGAAAGAATACGAGCATCCTCTAGAAGCAAAGACTGGTCCCCTGGCTGACTATCAGCAAGGAAACAGGGGTCTTCATCCTGTAATAGACAGAAACTGAATTTGATCAACAACCTGGCTGAGTTCGGATGTGGATTTATCGTCACAGTCCCCATGAAGCCATGAAGCTGACACCTTGATTTCAGCATTCTAAGCTTGAATTCTAAGCAGTGGGCCCTGTTGAACCATGCTACATCCAGACTCTGACCTACAGAACTGTGAGATAGCAAATTGGTGTTGTTTTGAGACACTAAATTTGTTATAGCATCAATAGGACACTAATACATTCTAGCATTAGAAACCTCATTGAGATTTTGAGAACATACCTTCCTATTTCTAGCTTCCTTGCTTTTCTTAGTTCTCTTTCTTTTGCCCGTAACTTTACCCTGTATTTTATTTACGTGAGAGATACATTTTTTTTCAATATATATATTCTATAAGCTTCCTAATAAAAAGATCAGGTGAGTTTTACATTTCCTAATGTCCCAACATGCTGCTGCCAGAACAGTGCAGTGGCTAATACTGGAGCTCTAAAGTTAAACGGAATAGAAGGTATTCCCCAGGTCTACCACCTGCTAGTTGTGCAGCCAAGTGTTAATTACTACAGTGGTCCTTCCCCTATTAAGTTGAAATGATCTATACTGAATTCATGTCTAGATTGTAAGATTCTGAGTGCAGAGACCATGATTTACTCTTCCGTGTATCTCCAAGTCAAGACATGGTGCTTGCTACATAGTAACCACTTAATATCTATTTACCAGACCAAATTGGTATGTCCATCTGTGGTATCACTTATAAAGAATATTTATCAGCAATATCTCAAGGTTCACTATGAACTCATCTCACTTTATATTAAGTATCTATATATCTGTACTTTACATACAAGGAAACCAAAGCATAAAGGGGTTTAGTGTCTAAATGAATAGATGACAGAGCAGTTTTCACAGTGAAAGTTCTTACTCGAAAGTCTTATACCCACCCTATCACAGCACCTTCTCAGCATGGAAATTCTCCCTTGTCTGATAGATTTCCTCATCAGCTATGAACATCAGATCTAGATCTGAGACTTGTCATCATTTGCATTATGGGATTTAAGTTATGCTTCAAATAGTTCCCTAGGCATAATTTGATTGGAGACATAGGGGTCACAATGAATAGCCCTACACTGATGCCTGAGCACACCTTACACCCTGAAAATTGTAGTGGATAACTTGATTGGGATTAATTACTGTACTGTTATGAGTCTTCCTTTATAAAATGACTGTCCAGGGAATAAAAAGATTATTCATGAAGAACAAGAACTCCGTGACTTTATACTGTCATATCAAGTATCTAGAGAGCTGCTCACAAGTGAATCAGAATGAATAAAAATAATTAAAGCAGCTACTGATAAGTATCAAGTCTTTTTATTTTATGGAATTTGAATATGTTAGATGAGCAATGTGGGTAGAATTTTTGCCTCTTTCTTGAGTAACACCAGGCACGCTGCAATTGGAATATTCAATTCCTAATGTTTTTGTTGTGAACAAGGCATATATTTTCGCCCCTGTGAAGGCTTATCCTTCCTACCTGCTGGGTATCTGGATCTTGTCCATCCTCCAGAAGTCAGTATAGGTCCTTTCTCCCATATGACTCTCCCAGATTATAATGTGATTTACTAGTTTGAATATATAAAATTGTAAAAACATATTTTTGTACTTAAAAAAATGACAATTTCGTACTTCAACCTAATATACCTGCTCTGATGTCATCATCTATTATCTTCTTTACTCTTTTGCAAGCTATTAAGTAACCATATGAAAGCTCTGAATTGTAATACACACAGAAAGTTACCTATGCATATGTATGTGTGTACGTTCATTTACTCATGTATCTATGTGAACAATCTACACAATCTAGTAAAGAACTATATTTTTTTTAAAAAAAGAGAAGAATGCTAGTGTACATTGAATACCTGTTGAGTGTCAAATCCCATTAGGGAGTTTAAGCACATTCTGTAATTTCAGTTGTAAGCCTTGAGTTAGGTATTAGTGTACAAATTTTAGAGATAAAATAGATTCAGAAAATTTAAATCACCAAATCAAATCCATACATGTTATGAGGAATAGAGCTAATTTTCACATCCAATCATCTGTCTCTAAAACCCTCCCGAGGGTGATCTTCTGAGCTCTTTTCCCTTCTCCCTTGTTAATGAGCATGGCAACTTTGGAAGATGGACCTTCATGAGGGAAGATACCTGGATCTCTAACACGCTGGGAGAGAAATGCACAATTTGGACTTTATGTGAATAAAAAGTAAACTTCTGTTGGATTAAGCTTGATGATCCAGAGGTTTATCTGTTCCAGAGTCTAGTGTTATCCTAAATAAAACTAAAACTAGTGGTTTGTATTGTGCTCTTGCATTCAGTTTGTCACCTGACCTAGCATGCAACACTTTTGGGGATGAACCCTTATTTTAACATACTCTGTTTCTTTATATTGTCTTGTATAGAGGTGGAAAACCTGTTCAATCTAGCCAAAGCTAATTATTTGGTAGTGATTCCTCAGAGTACTGGGTTAAGAAGGACTCTGGGGCTGCATCTGTACTACAGATCAACTCTTTCTGGCTTAGTGCATTTATCACCTAAATTGAGTAGGCAGGACACACTGACACAGAGATTAATTCCCTTGGCTTCCTGGGGAGGCTGACAGGGTGGGGTCTTTGGTATCAGTTGTGGTGGACCCCACAGATCTTTGGTACCACTCAAGCTGGTAGGCATTATGGCTGGCCCCTGACATGAGTCCAGTGGTGTGAATGATATGTAGGCTCCAAGGCCACAAATAGTGGCACAAAGCCCCAAGAGGTTAAAAACAAATGGGAGATTTTCAGTTTCCTCTGTGACATGTAAGAAGCTTGGACATCATTGCTCCATCCTCACAGCAAGAAAAAAGCTGAACTGGAAAACAACTCTTCTAGATCCAACATCGAATTGAGGTCACAAGGTAACCTGCTGCCTCTAAACCTGAAGAGACAGGCAAATACAGAGAATCACAGCTTATCTAATGTTTCTGTAAAACTAAAATTGCCCTAAAAATTGTCTATCAAAAAAAATGGGAAAGCTAAAAAGAAGCTAAACAACTTTCCTAACCTTATCTAGTAGTAAATGGAGGACCCATCATTCATAACCTGTAGTTTCTGATCCAGGGTTGTTCCTTAAAGAGCAATGTTGTGCATGCAGGCTAAGACAAAACACAGGTGCAATATGATCCCCAGGTGCAATATGATCCCCATGTTATTGGCACAGAAAAGATGTCTGCAAAGGAGAAAAGAGAGCAGATACTTCTGTCAGTTAACATTTTTGACTATGATTCACCATACTAAATGTGTCCAAGAGCTTTAAAGACTCAATGTTTTTCATCCTACATTTCCTTTCTCTTCCAGGCAGATCTTGGTTACATCTTGCTGCATATGTCACAAGGTTACAGGTATGCAATGTTGTGGTACTTAAAATGGTGCCATTGTAACTTGTCCTATTATTCTAAGGAATTAAGAGCAGATAAAGGTAATCAATTATGACAGCTGTTAATCAAATGATTTATGTTGGTATTTATTTGATGAATTAAAATGTACACTTCTAATGCACTGTTTTCAACTTTTTTAACTTTGCATTTTCCACTTGAACTATCCATTCTCTGGTTTGTGTTATTAGGAAAATGGCTATCATTCTGTTTCCTGGGGGTCCAGTTGTATTAGTTTAACAGTGGATATCAAATTTGTATTTCCTAGATATAAAATGATAATCTAATATTAAATATCTCCACTCAAAACTAATACCACCCTACTTTTTCTTACCTTCCCCTCGAGAATCTCTGATGTCTCCATCACATGTTACTCCCTTTATGAGTCCTGGGGTCCTCCCCTGCCTCCCCAGGCAGTTTCTCTCCAGCCCCTTGACTACACACCGGCTCCCTACAAGTTGAGTCTTTTTAGAATCCAGAAAAATTTCACCATTTTGCTGATAGAAAAAAGAGCATATGCTACCACAATTTCATTTTGTCTTCTGATAGACTCCCTTCAAAATTGTTATTTGATTTAGAGGGTAGAGAAAGACAAACATACAAAGAGCAAGAGAGCACAGGAATTCAAATACCATTCTTTTTATTATTCTTTCAAAGAATTAGCAATGCTCTTGTTAAATCTAGTCATTCTAAACAGACACAAATGAACCTCGATATCCACTTGTTTTCAAGAGGCAGCACAGAAAAAAAAAACATAGCAAAGGAAACTCAACATCTGTTTCCTTTGCTGCAAATACCTCAGTTTAGCATTCACTGTCCTATGCAAATAGGTCCAGGGAATGCTAGCTCCTGGGAGTCCAGAAGAATTTTTGTTAAACAAGCCAAGAGTGACCTCTTCACCAGTTTCATAGCTGAATAGCGAGAGATCTAGAATGGAGAAGAAACTATGTACTCGTGTTGGGAAGAAGTAAAGGGTGACGAGAAGGTGACTTGTGAAAGGTCAGTGGCATGGTGGGAAATTCTGCTGCGGGGGAAAGGAATGAGCAAGCCCTCAGCAGAGGTCTGAGTAGAGTGAGAGCCCACCTGTGGGGGACAAGGGCTGTTGAGGAAGGTGGGAGGAGTGCTGTCAAGGGAAGGAAAAAAAACAACAAAAACACTTTGCTAGGAGAATGCAACTCTAAGAAAACTAGCATGGTTGGGTGCCTGGGTGGCTCAGTTGGTTAAGCGACTGCCTTCGGCTCAGGTCATGATCCTGGAGTCCCAGGATCGAGTCCCTCATCGGTCTCCCTACTCAGCGGGGAGTCTGCTTCTCCCTCTGACCTTCCCCCCTCTCCTGCTCTCTCTCTCAAATAAATAAATAAAATCTTAAAAAAAAAAACAAAACTAGCATGGCCATGGCTCATAGAAGAGTAATCATAGAACTTGGGTGTCAGAACCTGAGAAAACAGGATAAACACACAGATTCTTAGCCATTCATCATACAGCACCTCACAGATTCTCACATGGTAAGACATTTACTAAGTGCACTAATAGGTATTTATTTATTTGTTTCTTTATTTAGCATACATGGGCCGAGCACAGCTCTAAATACAACTAGGTTACTGACTCTGATGCAATCAAAAGTCAGAATATTTTCATGACTATACTTCTTTCTTGTGTTGATCTTTTATAGCTATTCTGACTTCCCTCCTGTGTCCACTTCCTACTTGGCCCGTGGTCACCATTAATCCATTCTTTGTTTCTATAATTTGTCATTTTAACAATATATTAGATAAACGGAATCATACAGTGTCTGACCTTCTGGATTGGCTTTTTTTCCACTCAGCGTAATTCTGTGTAGATTTATTCTGATTGTCACTGTGTCAATAGTCCATCCCTTTTTATTGCTGAGTAGCATGGCATGTCCCACATTTTGGTCACTGTTCACTCATTGAAAGACATTCAGGTTGCTTACAGCTTTAGGCTATGACTAATAAAACTACTATGCATATTCATTTAATAGATTTTTGTGTAAACGTAAGTTTTTATTTCTCTGTGATAAATGCCCAGCAGTGCAATTGCTGGGTTGAATGGTAGGTGCATATTGAGTTTTTAAAGAAACTGTCAAACTATTAGAGGGGCTTTACAATTTTACCTTCCTTCTCACTAACAATGTTTGAGTGATCCAGTTACCACTCACCCTCATCAGCATTTAATGTCACTATTTTTACTTTCAGCAATCTGATAGATGTGTAGCAATATCTCATTTTGTGCTTTTAATTTGCGTTTACCTAATGGCTGATGATTCTGAGCATCTTTTTCATGTGCTTATTTGCAATCTGTTGATATATCACATCATTACTTTTACCCATTTTCTGATTTGATTTTTTTTAATCTATGTAGATTTGAGAGTCTTTAAATATTTTGGTTCCATTTTTTTTCCAGATGTATGGTGTGCACATATTTTTTCCCAGTCTATAGTTATCTTTTCACCTTCTTAACAAGGTTCTTCATAGAGTTAACATTTTTATATTTGATGAATTTCAATTTATCAATTTCTCCTTTTATGTATGATGCTTTTGGTGTCACGTGTAAGAACTTTCTTCTTAACCCTAAAGATTCTTAGTTTCTTTTTTTTTTTTTTTACTTCCTAAAAGTGATCCAAAATGAGTTATTTTATAGGGTATAAGGCTTAGGTGTTTTCTTTCTTTTTCTTTTGCCTGTGAATGATCAAATAGCAGCCTTCCATTTGCTAAAAATACTGTCCTTCTTCCATTGCATTCTTTTTTTTTTGAACTTTTTATTTTATTTTATTATGTTATGTTAATCGCCATGCATTACATCATTAGTTTTTGATGTAGTGTTCCATGATTCATTGTTTGCATATAACACCCAGTGCTCCATTCAATACATGCCCTCTTTAATACCCCTCACCAGGCTAACCCATCCTCCCACCCCCTCCCCTCTAGAACCCTCAGTTTGTTTCTCAGAGTCCATAGTCTCTCATGCTTCATCTCCCCCTCCGATTCCCCCACCTTCATTTTTCCCTTCCTACTATCTTCTTTTTTTAACATATAATGTATGATTTGTTTCAGAGGTACAGGTCTGTGATTCAACAGTCTTACACAATTCTTTTGTACCTTTGTCAAAAATCAGTTGGGCATATACACTTGTGTCTATTTCTTGGTTTTCTGTTCTGTTCTATTGTTCTGTATGTCTGTCCTCTGCTAATACCACAGTCCTGATTGGGGTAGCTATATAATAAGACTTAAAATCAAATAGACTGATTCTTGCCACTTGATTCTTTGTTTTCAAAATTGTTTTAGCTATTCTAGAGACTGTGTATGCCCATATAAATTTTAAAATAATCTTGTCTGTATCTATAAAAAGTAACTTGCTGAGATTTTGGTAGTATTGATATTAAACCCGTACACCAATTTTAGAATAATTGACATCTTTACTATGTTGAGTCTTCCAGTTCATGATCATGGTACGTCTTTCTATTAATTTAGATGTAATTTGATTTCTTTCATCAGCATTTTGTATTTTCAGCATATGCTTATACAGGTTTTGTCTGATTTATACTAATTTCCTTTATTGACTGATTATAAATGGTATCACATTTTTATTATCTATGTCCACATATTCATATCTAGTATATAAAAAATCTACTTGAATTTTCTTTTATTTTGGATTCCATGGCAATAATGTCATCTGAAAATAGGGACATTTTTTCTTTCTTTCTTTCTCTCTCTCTCTCCCTTTCTTTCTTTCTTTCTTTCTTATAAGCAGGCCTTTTATATCCTTTTCTTAGCTCATTATATTAGCTAGAATTTCCAGCACTGTGTTGAATAAGAACAGTGAGAACCAGCATTATGACCTGATTTCTGATCTTAGGGGTAAAGCATCCAGTCTAATCACTAAGTATGGTATTAACTGTAGATTTTTTAAAAATATAGGTTGTCTTTATCAAGTCAAAGAAGTTCCACTCCTTTCTCATAGTTCTGAGAATTTTATTCATGAAGGGTTATTGAATTTTGTCAAATGGTTTCTCTGCATTGGTTGATAATGACTCTGAATCTCTTCTTTAGCTTATTTATAGGATGGATTACATTGATTTACTTTTGAATATTGAAACAACCTTGAATCTCTGGAATAAATCTCACTTGATCATCACATATAATCTTAATATGTCATTGAATTCTAGTTATTAATATTTTTAAAATAGTTTTGTGTCTATATTTATAGGTGATATTGCTGTGTAGTTTCTTTCTTGTACTTTTTTTTTTTTAAGATTTTATTTATTTGACAGAGAGAGACACAGTGAGAGAGGAAACACAAGCAGGGGGAGTGGGAGAGGGAGAAGCAGGCTTCCCGCAGAGCAGGGAGCCCCATGCAGGGCTCGATCCCAGGACCCTGGGATCATGACCTGAGCCGAAGGCAGACGCTTAAAGACTGAGCCACCCAGGTGCCCCCTTTGTACTATTTTCATCTGGTTTTCTTATCAGGATAATACCAGCTTCCTAAAATGAACTAGTAATTGTTGCTATCTCTTCCATTTTCTGGAAGCAATTGTGTAGAATTTGTGCTAATTTTTAAAAAAATGCTTGGAAGAATTCTCCAATGGAATCATCTGTGCTTAGAGATTTCTTTTTGGGAGGAGATTTTACTTACAAATTTAATTTCCTTAATAGTTATAGGGCTATTAAATGATCTATTTCATATTGTGTGAGTGGTGGTGGTTTGTATTTCTCAAGGAATGTTCCATTTTATCTGTTGTTAAATGTGGGCATGTAGAGCTATTTGTTGTAAACATTTATTATCCTTTGATGTTTGCAGGCTCTCCAGTGATATCCTCTCTTTCATTCCTTACTGGTTATTTGTGTCTTTTTTCTCTTTTTCTCTATCAGGATTGTTAGAATTTTGTCAATTTTATTAATCATTTCAGTACCTCTTTGTTTTAGTGATTTTCTCTATTGATTTTCTATTTTCAATTTGATTGATTTCTACTTCTACCTTTTTTATTTCTTTCCCATGCTTGCTTTTGGTTTATCTTGCTCTTCTTAATCTAGGTTCCTGAGGAGAAATTATAAAATATTGACTAGAGACTTTTCCTCTTTTCTACACTATGCATTTTAGTGCTATGAATTTCCCTCTTAGAACAGTTTTAGCTATGTCCAAAAATTTTTATATGTTGCATTTTAATTTTCTTTAGTTCATTGTATTTGTTGATTTCTCTTGAGAATACCTCCTTCTCCTATGGATTATCTAGAAGTAATAATAAAGCTTTAATTTCTAAGTGTTTGGAGATTTTCCCTCTATATTTCTGTTATTGATTTCCAGTTTGAGTTCATTCAACTTAGAGAACACACTATGTATGATTTCAATTTTCAAAAGAAATTTAAAAAGTGTTGTTTGTTTTATGGTCCAGGATATCATCTATCTTGACATATGATCTATGTGCCCTAGAAAAAATGTGCTTTCTGCTATTGTTGGATGTAAGTTTTATGTCAATTAGACCCTGTTTGTTGACAGTGTTTTGAGTCCTTTATATCTTTAATGGTTTTCTGTCTAGTTGTTCTATCAATTGTTAAAAGAGGGGTATTGAAGTATCCACCTCTAAGTGTGTATATACTTCTCCCTTCACTTCGATCAGTTGTTGTTTCACATATTTTGTTGCTCTATAGTTGATGCTTACACATTTAATATCGCCAAGCCTTACCAGCAGATTAAATCTTTTATTATTATATAATTTTCTCTGAATTCTAGTTTACTGTGATTGATAGAGCCTTGCTGTCTTCTTTTGATTAATGGCTACATGATATATTTTTTCATCTTATTACTTCCTACCTGCATATATCATTATATTTGAAATGAATTTCTTATAGAAATACATAGTTGGTTTGGGTTTTCAATTAATTCTGCCAGCCTCTTTCTTTTTATCAGTGTATTTAGGCCATTTATATTTTATGTGGTTATTGATATGATAGGGTTAAGGCCTTTAATTAGATTTAATGTTTTGCTTTCTATTTATTCTAGTTTATTATTACTGCCATAATAAATTGTTACAAATTTAACAGCTTAAAACAACATATGTATTTTAATTATATTGTAGTTCTGCAGCTCAGAATTCCAGGGGTAGCTTGGCTGGTTACTTTGCTCTGGCTCTCACAGGGACAAATCTGGAAGTTGGCTGGCCTGGGCTATTAACTGGAAGCTCTGAGAGAGAAACCAGTTCCAAGCTCATTCATGTTGTTAACAACACTCATTTCCTGAACTGTAGGCCTAAGTGAAGTTCCTGTTCTCTTGCTGGCTATCTGCCAGGAGACTTTCCTAGCTCTGCAAGCTGCTTATATTCCTCGTTCATGTTGAGATTAGTAAGGGCATATCCAATGAGTCCTCATACTTCTAATCTCTCTGGTTTATGTCTTCTGTTGCATCTCTTCAGTCTCAGTAGGAAAAAGTTCTGCTTTTAAAGACACATGGGATTACATTACCCTCATCAGGCTAGTCCAGGTTAATAATTTCTCTATTTTGAGGTCCATAAACTTAATTATATTGGCAAAGTTCCTTTTACCATATAATATTACGTGTTCACAGGTTCCAGAGATTAACGCATAGATGTCTTTCAGGAGCCATTCTGTTTACTGCAGGGATTTTAGCAATTTTTCTGTAAGGGAGATGCTTGACATTTAAAGTGCCATTTACTATAGAAAGATCATGGACTAACAGCTTGAAAAGAAGCTGGATGCCTGGCTCGTGTCCAGGCTCTGAACAATTTTATAACTTGAAAACAAATGTGGTATTTGGTAGAGTATGATATGGAGCTGCATCGGCCATGACCCGTCAGTGGTATAGAGTAAAAACCTGGAAGCCACAATTGATTCCTAGCATCTCATTAGTTTCAGAAAGAAATTTGCAGGCTCTGTTATTCTTCTTTGCTGAATGCAATCTTCTGAGTGAGCAATCTCCTCAAGAATTAGCAAACTAAAATCTTCTTCTTATTCAAAGTCCAGGCATTGACTTTAAATAGTGTGTTTTAGAGAGAGAGAGAGAGAGAGTGTGTTTACCTGCAAGTGTGTGTGTATCATAGTTTTTGTACTGTATAGTATATTTCTTCCCCTTTCCAGAAGATTTTCTTTGACATAAGTGAGATTTCTCTGTATTTATTCTATGCTTTTGAGAGAGGAAATCCTAGCATGTCATTCTTACCCACAGCCTTCTTTGGGAAATACTAGAATGTATTGAAGAGCCAGTATACAACGAGTATCTATTTCACTCTTTTTCTTGTGGCTTTTTATCATAGGATCTCATGTTATTTTTGTTTGTTTGTTTTGGGTTTTTTTTTTTTTATCTTCATCTGTGTTCAGCAATAGGCATTTTATAAATTTTATATTTACTTCCCTTTCCTCTTTCACCTATGGCTGCTAGTGATGATTAAGTATATTTTTAGTAAATGAGGGAAAATAATACAAAATTTATGTCCAGACATTCTCAGTTTTCACTTTTACAACTGAATCATAAACTTTCACTTTGTGCTGTACTGAGCTTCACTATTACTTGACTGAAAACAGGAGACTTTTCTAGTATCTATTTCACTGTGCTGATGGCAGTCTCATATTTACAACATCTAAACTTCAGAGAATTTTCATCCTTCTACTATTTTATAAAGGAATTTTCTACTCAACTATTGATTTATTTACTAAACGATAATTTAACAAATATCTATTATGTTTCAAATGCAGTTCTCAGATTTGAAGACATAATAGAGAACAAAACAGGTACACATTCCTGCTCTCATGGAGCTTAAAATTGAGTGGCAGTGCAGAGCACCTCCTAAGAACCATGAGAGCTATGCGCTGTACAGCTCCGATGGATGATCTTCACATGTGCTGCAACATGGGTGGGACCCAACGGGGCCAGCCAAGGTGGAAGCCTTAGTTAAGTGCAGGCCACCAATAAAGTAAATAATTGGCACCAGTTGGTTCATTAATTCCATAAATATCATTACTTATGATGTACCAGTCTACATTCCAGTTACTTGGAATACCCAGTGAATAAAATAAAGATACCAGTTGCATAAATTTTACAACCCAATAGAATGATAAAGATAATGGAAATGATAGAAAGCTTAAAATTAAATTATACTAGAAGATGCCTTAGGAAAAATATAAAACAGAATGAGAGAGATTGCAATGCTAGGGGACCACACTGTACAATCATAAGTATGGTGGTTCTAGTGATAGTTTAAAGCTAAAGCTCACTCCTAAAAACAGAAGTGAGATCTACTGGTTTAATTAACTCCTTTCCGAAAAGGATACCTAGTAAGATCCTCATAATTTCAATAGTCTCCAATGTCATTTTTAAAACAAATATTCAGAGAGAATTTTTAATTGCCATGCATTTTCCTAGAAACTCTGGGACATGCCAAGAGGAATAAAGCATAGCTCTTGAACTTAAGGAACTATGGTTGAACAAGGAAATAAGACTTCTGCATATGCAAAAAATTAACATATGAGTAGTGTGTTTAAATAAGTAATCACAAAACATTAGAGGATTTGTGATAAAATATAATTTTATACTGGAACATTGGGTAACATTACATGGATAAGATTGCCTTTGGGATATATCTAAAAGGATGGGTAAGATTTTATTAGTTGTATGTACAGTTCTTCTGTTTTAAATATCTAAGCATATGGCAAATAATAATAATATAAGCCAAAAGCCAAAAAATAACATTGGCTAAACATATACAAAACTGTATCCTTCATTTGCCTCAATCCACCCTACCCCTGTTAGCGTCTCCTTCTCATCCCTTAGTTTAAATAATGCCACTGCTATCTATCCAGTTGTCCTCACTAGATCCTTAAATTCTTCATTTTCCTTCACCATTACCCATACCTCTCATAATCTTCTCTATCTTGAATTCATATTCTGGTCACTCACTTAATAAATTTTGACTACCATCTATACCCTAAGACCTAAGTTGGGAGCTTGGAATCCAAGAGAGAAAAATACAACGGGTTAAGCCTCCATTCTCCAATCCGAGGGACACTGCCTTAATTTGGGCCTTCATCATCTTCCCTAGTACTAATGTGCTTAGCTGATGTCCTTTTCTCCACTCTCTCTCTTTTCTTTTTAAATATTTTATTTATTTGTCAGAGAGAGAGAGCACAAGCAGGAGGAGCAGCAGGTGGAGGGAGAAACAGGCTCCCCACTGAGCAAGGAGCCGGATGAGGGACTCAATCCCAGGACCCTGGGAACATCACCTGAGCCAAAGGCAGACGTTTAACTGACTGAGCCACCCAGGCGACCCTCCATTCTCTTTTATGGCAGTCTACCCTCTGGTGTCAGAGTGATAATGATCTATGTAAAATATATATGTAAAAATATGTAAATATGTAATGTTTTTATCAGGACTTTATTTTTTATTTTTAGTTGCATGGAAAAGAAGTTCAACTCAAACTGCAAATTTCAGGTTTATTTCTGGATTTAGGTATGGCTGAATTCAGTCTCTACTTAGTCTCTCTCTAACTTTAGACTCTGTTCAATGATCCCTCTAGCAAATTCTCACTGAACGAACTTGAGTCACTTTTACTCATCCCTCAACCAATCACTGTTGCCATGAGGATGGAATATTCTGATTGACAGGCAAAAACCCAGAGATATCTTTTCCACCTGACTCATGTTGAGTTTAAATGGGGAAAGGTTGGATCTCCAAAGGATAACTGTAGTGCAATTATTAGAAGAATAAAAAGGCAGAATGGGAGGGAGGGGAAAAATGCCAGGTAAGCAAAATCAACAGATGTCTACTAAATCTGCTTAAATATTAGTATGAGTCATCATTGCCCAAATCCTTGGGTTGGTATACAGGTCTTCTTAGAAGATGGCCCCAGTCCACTTTATCAGTCTTTTACCTGCCATGTCCCTGTTGAGCAACTTTTTACTCAATGATACCAAATTACTATCATTCCCTAAATACTCTTTCAACCCTCCCACCTCCACACCTCTGCTGTGGTTATTCTTGGACTGAAATGCACCCTCACCTTTCTCTCCTGAAGCACTCCATGGGACAACTTCCCTCATTCTACAAGAATTCTAATTCCTATTTGAACACACTTCCTTGTCTCACCCTCCCCAAGCAGGATTCATTTGCTACGTTTTCTCTGGTGGGTTTCAGCTCCTATTGCATTCTGGCCTGAATTATTCCTGGTGAATTGCTGTTTACATTCCTTTCTGCCTCTTCAACTATCAGTTGCCAACTATCCATTTAAATGAAAGTCTGCCTTATTCATCCCTACATTTCTAATTCTTGCATAATGTCTGAACATGTTAGATTTTAGTAAATTTGTGTTGAATTATAAACAGAGTAAAACAAGATCTGTAAATTTGACCTTAATTTTAAAAGCCAAAATAATAGGACTTATCTTTGGATATTGTCTGAATTTAAGACTAGACTGAGTATTTTGTGCAGGAACAAAATGCTCAAGATATGTCCGGTTACAGACTTTTGCTAACAATGAATTTCAGTTATGGTTCCCTAGGCTGGTATCTATTATTTCCTAGTGATTAAATACAATATATTTTACTATTGCTGTGACAGGGTTGTCAAGGGTGATGACAAGGGCCTTTATTTAAGTAGCTTCACAACAAATGGAAATAGATTCCCCAAAAGGCCTTTAAGACTGGCATGAAAACATGGAGTACTATTTGGCCAGGTAGGCAGTTGTGATCTCTCTGCTCACTGATCCAAAAAAACTATTAAAAAAGGAGCAAAAGAAAACAAATATCCCAAGTTTCCCTTTATAAACTCTGTTTATGTAGTAGGAGCGATGGTGCTAAATCTGTTTCTGCTAGAGATGAGGAGTGGAAGATTTATGAAGTAATACAAGTTGGGAGGCTTAGCGTGAACAGTTGGACAGTGAGAAGAACTCCCAAGTAGCAACAAACTTACAGAAGGTTGCCATGTATCTTTTTATATCATTTATAATCTGTCAATGTTTGATGTTCAAAGTTCTGTGTTCTGTGTTCTATTGCTATTCCTGATATTAGGAACTCAGAGATAGGGAGCAGTAACCATGTTTGGTACAGTGTTACAAAACACTGTAAGTGAGAGTGAAGCTGTCCTATGGAGCATCTGACTCCCAGGCCGGCATGTATATTAACCCATAATTTATACCCTGCCTACTTCCTAAAAGGATTTGTAGCAGCTTTAAATAAAATGCACATAAACAACATGACACCAATATCATGATGTAGGACAGGATTTTGCCTATCCACTCCTGCATGCTAGTCTCGTTGGCCTAGTTCATCCTCACATGCTCTTCCTTGGGGTCTTTCA
Organism: Mirounga leonina; assembly: GCF_011800145.1. Taxonomy (NCBI): domain Eukaryota; kingdom Metazoa; phylum Chordata; class Mammalia; order Carnivora; family Phocidae; genus Mirounga; species Mirounga leonina. Next base: position 4,189,984 of record NW_023270418.1, read on the forward strand.
GGCTCCTGCTGAAAGGTTACAGAACTCATCCTTCAATGAGTCCTATAGCTTAGAGGAAAGAGATGCAAGATGGTTAGAGTTTATGCACAGTTTATACCCTGCTCTTGCCCTCATTGAATTTTGCCTGAAGAATCCTAGTCACTAGCAGGTAAGGTCAATTTTCAATCAATGAAATGCTCCCTCTCTTAGTTCCTAAAAATGGCGTGTGTGTGTGTGTGTTACATGTTCTGTGATTTATTTGTAATTAAACCAAACACAAGCTAAACTGAAACACAATTAAAAAGCCATACAATACAATGAAAAGAGAAGACCTTGGGCCTCAGCTTCTCCAGTAACACTACAGGGAGTGATGGTCCTGGCCCTTTCCTTCCAGGAGTGAAAGTCCCATGAGTGTGTGTTTAGCAGAAACTGCCCCTACCATACGTGTGGCAGCTCTGCTCTGCCCTTGGTACTCTTTGGCTTTACCTGTGTCTGATCACTGATGCTAGTGTGATCTTTATTTTACGCATATCATTCACTTCCTCTTGGGAGATGTATGCTTCCTTTTATCTCTCCCTCCTTTAGCTTTTATTCACAGTAGTCTAAAAGAAAAAAAATGAGAACTCTGTAATTTCATGTCAATATGTTACATTTGTTATTATTTTTAGGATAATCTCCTCTACGGATTTGTGAGGACTACCAACATTCATTAACCTCCTTTCATCAGTGCCCCATGCTTTCCTGCTTGCCTGTACTGAGTCTCATATCTTCCCTCCTTAGTCACTTTCAGCCCTCCTTACAACTCCCTACTCAAATTCTGTCTTCGTTTTTCACCTTCCACATATTACCTGAAAGTGAAATGTTTTATTTATCTCAGACAGTTATTTAAATGTCCATAGGTTTAAAGTAACAGAGGCGTATCCTTCTATTGAATGCATCTTCCCCAATATTAATATTTTGGGCCTTCCCAAGTAAGAAGATGCCTTAAAAAAAAAAGAGAGAGCCTGGTCAGAAGGAGTGAATCTAGTTATAAGTCATTTTGTTAGTAGCCTAAGAAAGAATATATTTAACTTAGACTTGAGGACATAATGGATTTGCCTGTTATACTCTCCAGAAATTTCATTTATGACAAGAAACATGATCACAGGTTTAGGAACCAGAGTTCTCAATAAAATTCTCAGCTTCATTATTTACTCATGAGAACTTGAACAAATTATTTAACATTTTTCAGCTTTATTGTTCTTTAGTGTTAAAAGTAGATAAGAACCCATCTCCCAGATTTTTAAAGACATCAAGAAATGTAATTTCACATCTTCAAACACCTATGTGACTGAGAAAGGGAAATGATTGACTTTTTGACAATCCTTTTTTTTTGGGTTTTATTCTTCTCAACAGAGTTCATAGATCCACTCTAGATACATATTCCTAATGTTAAAATTCATCCTTGCCTAAAGCTAAGGTTTGCTTTGCAGATTCTCCATCATTGGGGTGAGAATAGAAAGGCTTCATAAGAATGTATCTCTAGGCAATCCCGTGTTTTAGGCAAAGAATCATTTAGTCCCAGGCATGATTTTAGAAGAGTTTAATACAGGGGCATAAATAAATAAATTTCAAACGGCCAGATACTTTGAATTAGATTTAGGATAGGTGCAGTTCATTCATTTGTTCACAAGTCTCTGGTGTACTGACCGTAACACCAAATAGCTATGGGCACTGGGACAGTTATGGGCAGGACCAAGACTGCTCTCATAGAGCTCATGCTAAAGCTCTGGTCTGGATTTAGAATCCAGGAGCTGGACAGTATAGGTCTAGAGGATGTCTATCAAAGTCTCTAATGACTATAAAGTTTTAATGCCAGTAAAAATCTAAAAAGCTCACAGTAGAAAAGATGAAGCATAAGCTTCAAAGGCACCAGTCCTGGGAAGCATACATCATGTGTTCACAGGGCATTATATTTTTGAAAAGTCGCAAAGAAAAATAAGCAAAATCCATTCATTTCACTGCCTCTCCCCACTCTAGCTTCTCTTATATTCCTTTCATGCCAAGTGGCCTTGGAACAGCAATAGGCAATTTTGGAATCCAGCTGAGGGACAATTACACAAGAGATATAATTAGTTTCCATTTAGTTAGATATAATTCTGGGCCTGCAGTCATATCTCTTCATAGATGAGTTGTTATTAGTCATCTTGGTGCAGAACTGGCTTCTGGGACTTATTCCATCCTTCACCTGGCATTTACCTGGTGTGGCACAAACTGATGGGAAGGTATGGGGCCAGAGGTCGTGAATATGTAGAGTGAACATATTGTGCTTAGTGCTGGAAATAAGGGAATACTATGTCAAAGATAAGGTTTGAAACACAGATAACCAGAACTGACTTTCTGGAAAATGTATAGTTCATATATGAAATAAACTTGAGAGAAATATTTCCAAATTTGAAAAGGATCCTGGAGGTTTACTTGATATTACCAAATTCAAGTTGTGAAGCTTAAGAAACTTTTTATAAAATCACTAATAGTCATATTTCAAATAAGCAGGTGAGAAAAACGATGGCCACTTGTCAAGAGGGGTGGAGTCGAAAGCCGACAGGCAGGGGTTAAGGAGCGAAGGGGTGTGAGCAGGTGAAAGCAGCCTTTAGAAAGTGCTTCTGCAGCGGGTGGTGCTGTAATTAGAAGTGAAAGGTTTCCATGACCACTGCTGTGCTAATTGGCATTAGCATTGTATATTGCTGGCATTTTAAGTTAAAATTACTGCCTTGGTTCCTACTCCTACTGTTGTTATTAAAAGGCTCTCATACGATGATAGACTCTGAAAAACAAACTGAGGGTTCTAGAGGGGAGGGGGGTGGGAGGATGGGTTAGCCTGGTGGTGGGTATTGAGGAGGGCACATTCTGCATGGAGCACTGGGTGTTGTGCACAAACAATGAATCATGGAACACTACATCTAAAACTGATTATGTAATGTATGGGGATTAACATAAGAATTAAAAAAAAAAAAAGGCTCTCATACCTCATGATTTAGAGCTGTTAGTGCCAAGAAACAGGTTTAGATGTTTTGATAGAACCATTTTTACCTTTGTCTCTTCTTTTTCTTAAAATTTCTACCACTTCTGCCTTTTATGAGTTTCTCAGACTCTTTCAGAAAGGAAACCCCAACCTTGGGGATAGTGTTGATTTTCAAAAGAGTTTATAAGGTTCAATTACATATAAGTCCCCTTGTCATGGTATGGCTGTCTCTGGGAACTCCTACGTGGTAGGAGAAATTTTATTATCTACCCATTACCTCCAGACTCATATAGTTTCTTTAATAAAATGGTGTTTCCGTTTTTATGTATTAATGCATTGCCCCAGAAATGGCCGTTTGGATGTCTAACCAAATTATTAGATACATTTGGGATAGTATGACATAAAATATGTTATGTGGATATATACTATTTGTAGAGTCCAAGTACTACCATAAAATATATGCATGTGTGTCTGTGTATGTGTGTGTGTTTAGAGAATAGTTGGCACACCATTTCCAAAAGGTGAGTGAGTTGAGTTGAGAAATAGACACTCAACTTTTTTTCCCAAATAGAAGGATGACAAGTAACTACTAATTTTCTAGTTGATTGCTTTTTTCCCCCTCTGGATGTAATTTAGAGTACTCATCTGAAAATTTCATCATAAACACAAAAACTCTTACATTCCTATCAGCAAAAATATTTTTAAGAAGGTACATTGGAAAGAATCTGACACTGGGGTGGAAGTACACACTATCAAGGACAAAATTTTGGCTACTCAGAGAGAGAGGCTGTCCTTGTCCCTTAGGAGATAAAACTGAGACCAAACAAGTGATTGTGGGATTGGGGCCTGAAGTGTATTTTCCAGCCTCAGCAGGTGAAACACAGCCCAGGAAGAGCAATATCTGGTTGATAATAAGAAGAGACTTCTCAGGAGCAGTTTGCCAGACACAAGAACTAAAGATGATTTTGAATATGATTTAGATCCCTGTTAAGCTAAGAAATCAGTTAATCAGGTTTACTGTAGGAAATTTGCCACTAATTTAAAACTCTGACCTAGAACGAGGAACCGCAGTTATAAGTTGAGCCAATGGGAAGCTCATGTGTGAATCAATTATTGTGTTCCCAGGGGAAAGGTTTTCTTGTCTTTAACTATATAAAATATAGAAATATAAATATAGTCAATTAATTAATCTTTTTTCCTTTTTTCAATTAATTAATCTTAATAGAATATGTATATATATATATCTTTGAAATATCCCTGATTTCCTTAAACACTAATTCTCTCGAAGTAGGAATTTATTTCTAAGTTTCTTTCACCTCTCTCCCTCCCTTCCCCCTTTCTCTCTCTGTCTCTCTCTGTTTACAAAAAAATCACCATCAAAAGATGAACAACAACTGCCTTTTCTACCACCATCTGATGGGACAATGGACCATTTCTCTTCGCCACTGCCCTTACTCCCCCAGAAATTCTTTGGCATGAATAAAACAGTCCAGGAAAACCTACTTTCCATACTAAAGGAATGGCAGACTCTCTTTGTCCTTATGTCAGTCCACTCAATCAAAAATTATGTTTTTATCTTTGTGAAAAGTATAATGGCGTATGTCTTTTTACTCCACTGGAGAGTGAAAAAAATAGAATCAATTTCTCAAATGTGTCACTTATTAATTCATATGTTTCTCTACAATTCAAATATTCAGAAAGGCATTTTCCAGTTTTGCCCTGGAGTCTCCAGCAACCTGAGGGTGAAATCTTTTACATGTGAATCCCTAGATCTCAAAGGTTTTTGTTGGTGCCCTGTTGTCTGCTAGATTAAATAAAAAGACCTCATGAAAGAGACTAGGTGTGAAAACTGCTCACGGATTCAGAATTCCAATAATTCAGAATGAGTCAGATAAGGACAGGGAGAAACTAATTTAAGGAGCAGATTCTATACTGAGTGTTCACCAAAAGAGTTATTTACTGGATGTCCCCATTTCGTCTACCTTAGAAAGATTTGGCTCACCTAATTTTTTATTTTTTAATACAATTATCGTCAAACCTTTTTCCCTTACATAACGGGAAACTGAGCAATGTTCCCATATATCTAGAAATTTTGGAGGGATGGATATTTTCCTCCCATTTCTTACTTCCGATAGAGTTGTTTTGATACTTGCTTTGTGTTGGGATTCTTAAACATCTGTCTCTTTTCCATTCCAAGTTTGTGAGTTAGGCAGAAGGTTCCATCAAAGTTTTTGAGTCAGTAGAAGAGATATTACATATCGCAGCTAGGACATATTTGGTTTTAGCAGTTCTCATTTTTTAAGAATGACCAGCCTTTTTTTGCCCCTCCAGAGATAGGACATAGAGTCCTATAACTTGACTGTTATAACTTAAATCCATATCTATCTCTACCTAAGCATGTTAACTATTTCTCTTTCCTGCTTAAGCTTGTCTCAAGGTCACTGCTTTGAAATATCATCTAAGAAAACTTTCATTAGCTACCTGCTTCTAACTGAATCCTTGAAAGTTATGATCCTACCAGAAATTTAAAATTCAGCCCAAAACACTATCCACGTATTTTAAAATACATTTTAGTGGACTGGAAAGAAGCATGGCATTCTTACAAATGCTACTTAATTATGAAAAGAGAGACTTGCCATTCCACATAAATCCTACATATATCTCCTGACAGTCCTCTCTCAATCCGTGATTGCACAGAAGGCATCCAACCTAATATTAACATCTGAGAACTTGCCTTTAAGTGAGCTCCATAGTTATCATAAGGAGAAAAAAAAAGTATGAGAATCTTAGAGAGACAGAAGAAGGTAGTAGAAAATTAGAAGAGATACCTACTTTTACTTATCTTTATTAAAGGCAAATTAATTACAGTGGCAATTAAATGGATTGTAGTGATGGCAGGTGCTATGCAATTAAACCATAAAGTCAAACGATTTGGAAGTAATGCATGGCATAGCTAAGCAGAGAAGCAGAAAACGAAGCCTCCAAAATTTCTGCTTTAGTACAATCCTGAGTTAATAAGCTTTCTTATAAAGTAAATGAATCAAGGACAAACCATAGGCAGTTTATCTATATCATTTATCATATTCTGGCTGATCATAGAAATGTCAGTCTCCTTTTCAAGGTAACACCATTGAAATCTTTTTTTCCATTTCTGTGTATATTTTTAACAGTATTCTAAATATTAAGTTCTTTTGAACTTCCTCTGGTTGAGGTTTCTTACCAACACCATTTTCAAGAGTAAAAACAAGCAACAAGTACCAAACAATACTAAGCTTTAGAGGTGCCAGGAGAGAAGTAACAATGATAAAGAGATTATAATACTACTTTCTTGCTGTGTACCTTAAACAAGTCAACCTTTGAATTTGCTTTACTATCAAGAAAACAGAGATCCTGCTATGCTGCCCGCAATATAATTTATATAATACATGCTCATTGAGTATCAAATCTGGTGTCAGGTATGATTCTACGTTCTGGGAAGATAATGGAAAAAAGGACAGAGAAAAAATACTCCCCTTCATGGAGAACCCATTTTCATGGAAAAAAAAAAACAACAACAACCCAGGAAATAAAATAAATGAAGACATGCACAATAATGAGAAGCACTGTGAAGAAAAATAAAGCAGAGCAAATAGATGGAGAAGTGAATCCGGGACGCCTGGGTGGCTCAGTCAGTTAAGCAAGCGTCTGCCTTCGGTTCAGGTCATGATCCCACAAGGTCCTGGGATCGAGTTCCACATTGGGCTCCTTGCTCAGCGGGGAGCCTGCTTCTCCCTCTGCCTTCCGCTCCCCTCCGCTTGTGCTCTCTATCTCTGACAAATAAATAAATAAAATCTTAAAAAAAAAAAAAAAAGAAAGAAGTGACTCCTCTCTGAGGAAGTGCCATGTGACTGGAGTCTTCTGTGAAGAGAGAGTGAAATATACTTATAGGCAGAGAAGAGCTTTGAAAATTGTTAATACACAAGTACACACATGTACATATATATGCATATGTACATAATATATATCGACAATATACACACGTGTGTGTACAAATACTACCTTCCTACTATTTAACTTTAAAAAAGTGTGATAGGTGTCAGCTTTGATATATTAACAGTTTCTATTATAATAGCCCAAAATATAGTCCCCAAAGTCAGATCTGATCAGGGGATTTGTTAGACTAGCTTCCAGAATATTTCAGAGACTCTATAAAAAATTAGAACTCCTATCTCTGTAGTATGTAGAAGACTACATTCTTTTTAATCATGCCACAATAATCCAATGACTATGAAAGTACAGAAATTGTCTTTTTCTTTCCCACCACTTTGGCTAGATAGTAGTAAGTGACAGATGGGGTGGCTATCCATCAGGGAAGGGACAAGTGTTTATGTTAGAGATTTCTGCCCTGTGTGTAAGGATGAGGAGTAGAGGCTTGCCAGTCATGTATTCATCATCCATTTTCTATAAAATCAGCTTAATATCTATGCTGCTTCTCAAAAAATCAAAAACAAACGGTGGACTATTTTTCTGATATATTCCAAAATAAATGTTCAATAAATATTTGATGAGTAAGCAGCCAGAGATCAGTTTTCATAGTAGTTATCCTGTTCAATTTATATAGAGGAGTTTAAAAATTATGCGAATCTTGGAGGGACAGAAGGTAGTAAAAAATTAGAAGAGATATCTATTTTTACTTATCTTCATTAAAGGCAAATTAATTACAGTGGCAATTAAATGGATTGTAGTGATGGCAGGTGCTATGCAATTAAACCATAAAGTTAAATGATTTGGAAGTAGTGTATGGCATGTGCTAAGCAGAGAAGCAGAAAGCAAAACCTCTAAAATTTCTGCTTTAGTACAATCCTGAGTTAATAAGCTTTCTTACAAGATAAATGAATCAAGGGCACACCCATAGGTAGTTTATCTTGTATCATCCCTATTCTGGCTGACCATAAACACGTTAGTTTCCTTTCTAAGTTAACACCACTGAAATCTTTTTTTCCATTTCTGTGTCTATTTTTAACTGTATTTCTAAATATTAAGTGCTATTGAACTTTTTCTGGTTGAGGTTTCTTACCAACACTATTTGCAAGAGTAAAAGGAACCCAGGAGGACAAACAAGTTATTTTCCAGTTATTTTCCAAAAGCTTGTTGCAGCTGTAGATAGAAGAATCCAAGCCTTTGATTTGTCAGAAAATTCCAACCAGGGAAACCACTCGAGCGTACCTGGGCAGAACACACACTCAGGATGTGACAGCTTATTGCTTTCCCAGTTCTGTGCATCTAAGCGGTTTCAGACAAGCATCCAGCGGTGTAGTAAACTCCTGTCCCCCTTCTGGAACCAATGCAGGGCGCTTCAGATCCTTGAGTCACAAACCCATGGGGGTGGTGAAGAAAACCAACCGGCTCAGATGCAAAGTGCAGTATCATCCCTTACTCACTGAAAATCCTTTCAGATTCCATGGCATTTGATACATGCATTTTTGTCATTTCTCTTCTCACAAAATAGAAAGTTAATTTGGAAAGATATTTCCAACTCTCTTGTTTGTGCTTCAGTTGCTGAACTTAATGGGTTTTTTTTTGCATTTGGGTTATAATTGTAAAATCTACCATTGTAAGATGGATCATCCCTTTAATCATTTTAATACAAGACACAGTTTATATTAACACAGGGAATAATAATTCGGTTTTTTATCCTGCTTTACTGTGGGGAGTCTTGCTTTGCAATTTACTTATTTGTTCGTGCAATACCTGCTAAGTATACATTAGATTAATAGGAATATGCTGTCATCTGTCACAAACTGGTCCTGGATATGAGGTCTTCAGCTCCAAATGACCGCCACTCAATCTCTCCACAGGCCCCTACTCTTTTCAGTGCAATTGTCTCCTGAAGTACCTGAACATTCTCCTCTCTACTGCTTTGTCCCAGGTGTGGTCACAGACCTTTGCTTTAATTACCCTCAGTAACAGCTGAGACCAGATGGCAAATTGTGATGAGAATGAACCACAGATTTAGAAATGATCCATGAGAGGTACAACCCAAGAGTAATAGTAGTGACTTATAACTTCATAGAAACCCATAGGTCAGTCCCATCTTAATGGGGTTCCTATTGAATTCAGAACTGTTTCATCATGGAAGTTGTCAGCTTATCCCTGCCCCTTCATAGCATTTTTTACTAGGTGTTATCAATCTCTCAATTGTTGAAAATATGAAAGATAAGAAAGAGTATATTACTATGTTTTAACTTAACATTTTAAAACCTTTAGATTAACTTAAGGATTTTTTTTTAAGATTTTATTTATTTATTGGACAGAGAGAGACACAGCGAGAGAGAGAGAGAGAGAACAAGCAGGGGGAGTGGGAGAGGGAGAAGCAGGCTTCCTGCCGAGCAGGGAGCCCAATGCGGGGCTCGATCCCAGGACCCTGGGATCATGACCTGAAGGTAGACTCTTAAGGACTGAGCCACCCAGGTGCCCCTAATTTAAGGATTTCAATATGCTCCGGATATGTTTATTTTATGTGACATATTTTTTCTTAATCTTTGCTTAATTTATACTCTTTTTATCTCTTTTGTAAATTATTACATTTTATTTTTAGTTTATATTTTACCAAACTTCCATAACTCATGTTTTAATCTAATAACTGGATAATTATCAATAGCTTGAATTTCCTGTATGTTTCTCTACCATATCAGCATTTGGACTCCTTCTAGCCCGTTATCACATATTATTGTGGCACAAACTATTATCTGTCTGAATTAATTCTCCCCCTTTTAATAGTAATAAAGTTTAAACTAGGCATTCAAATACCCAGCTAGAAAACATCATTCTCAATCTGGCTAGAATAGCCATGTAACTAAGTAATTTTTTTAGGTATGAAAACATGAAGAAAAAGGATCCAATTTTAAGCATACAATTTAATCCATTTCCACAAATGCTTCAATCTGTATAATCTTTACCACTAATAAAACAGAGTATTTCCATCATTCAGATGGAATGTGCCCTTTGCAAGGTAATGCATCCCCATATCAAAGCAAACAGTGAATTCTATCACCATATGTGAATTTGCTTTTTCTAGGATTTATATAAATACACATTCTATTTTGTGTCTGCTTTTTTCACACAGCATTAGGTTTTTGAGATTGCTACATATATCGGTAGTTTGTTCTTTTGTATTGCTGAGAAGTATTCTATTGTATGAATATACCGCAATGTTTTTCCAATCTCCTGTTGATGGATACCTGGACTATTTGTATTTTTTGGCTAAAATGAATAACTTTTTAATGAACATTCTTGCACAGAGTTTAATGTGGATATGTGTTTTCATCTTGAATAAATGCTGGGTGGTACATTGCTGAGTTTTAAGGTAGATATAGCTTTTTAAGAAATTATAAAATCGTTTTCCAAGTTGTTTGTTGCTTTTTACTTTCTAAACAACAATGAGATCATTATGAGGGTTCTGATAATATTATGTCATGGGTCAGCAATGTTTTTCTATAAAGGGCTGTCAAATAAATACCCATACAGTCTCTGTTGTAATTACTCAGTTCTGCTATTGCAGAGTGGAAGCAGCCACAGAAAATGCACAAATAAATGGTCATGGCTGCGTTCTAATAGAACTTTATAAAAAAAAGGCAACAAATGGATTTGACCCGTGGGCCATATTTTTCTACCCTGGCTCTGCAGCATCTCCAACATTTGGTGTCACTAATATTTTTCATTTTAGTTATGTGGGTAGATGTGATTTTAAAACTTTGCAGTTCCCTGATGACTAATAATGTTGAGCATGAGATCTTCTGCTTACTGGACATTTATACATCTTCCTTTCTGAAATGTCAATTCAAATTTGTTTCTCACTTTTATCTTTTTATTACCGGGGAGTAGACAAGTCTGTTCTTAAATGTATGTTTGTGAATGTTTTCTTTCATTATGGCTTGGCTGTTTATTTTCTTAATGGTAGGTCTCCCCAAGCAGATGTTTTTCTTTTGCAAAAGTTCAAATTATAATTTATCTTAAAAAATTCTTAGTGTTTTCCCTTTTCTCATTATTAAATCTTAGCTTACTTATGATTGTGAAGATATTCTCCAATTATTTCTTTTCTAGAAATTTCATAGCTTTAGATTTTACATGTAGGTCTCTAGTCCAACAAAAGAAATAATTAGAAAAGACATCCTTGCCTTGTCTCTAAACTTAGAGGGAAACGCTGTCTCTTATTATCAAGTATGATATTAGATATTTTTGTTTTTAAGGTGCCATTTACTGGAGGAAATTCCATCCTGTTCCTATTGTTGATAGTTTTGGAAACAATGTTGAATTTTGTCACATGCTTTCTCTAAATCCACATAATCATAGCTAGTAAATGGTAAATCCAGATTAGAACTGAAGCATTCTGGAGGTCGGGCCCATAATCTTAATGACTGTGATACATTTAAATTTGAAAAAAAAAAAGTGTAGATATATATAATATATAGTTACATGTTTCTCAGTTTGAAATAGCCAAAGTAGGACACAGGCAAGACCTTCGACCCAATACAGGTAATCATTTATTAAAACTAGGACATTCAAACCAAGAAGGAACTGAGAATTTGTGCTCATATCCGTCCACCCCATACCCCATGAAGTTATCCAAACAGAGGCTGAGAAAACAAAACAATAACAAAAAATGCCAGAACTTCTCAAGGAAATAGAAAAATGGAAGATATGATCATTTCTTCCCTTTTCTGAGTTTAAATGAGTAAATATAGTAAACATATAAAAGTACCATCTAAATCTAGCATGATTGGGGTGCCTGGGTGGCTCAGTCGTTGTGTCTGCCTTCAGCTCAGGTCATGATCCCAGGGCCCTGGAATCGAGCCCCACATCGGGCTCCCTGCTCGGCAGGGGGCCTGCTTCTCCGTCTCCCACTCCTCCTGCTTGTGTTCCCTCTCTCGCTCGCTCTCTGTCAAATAACTAAATAAAATCTTTTAAAAATAAATAAATAAATATAAATAAATCTAACATGATTTACTAAAATAGAATTGCTAATGTGATCCAGCTCTTCAATCTGTCAATGCAGCCAGCTATGAGTGATCCAAGAATTTCCCTGTAATTTTTTTCTTCAGTACATCATGTCAGTATACTCAATCAATAAGTAGTAGAGACTGACTTCAATGGATCGCATTCAAGCTGACAATGAGATGAACAGGGCCAGTTAGCTAAGTCGCTGTTGAAATGAACAATGACACTTAAACTAATATCCTGATGTTCTGCTGCTCATAAAAGACAGAACAACTCTCTGTAGTTTTTAAAGGAGATGACAGGGAATATACATCATCCACTTCAGAGAAACGAATACACATTATGAACTTCAGATAATTGTACCCATGGATGCCCTGAATATATAAGCTAAATATACTGGACGTTTTCATGTATGTCCTAAGCTGAATGGGACAGCATTCAATATAAGTAGCCTTCAAAGGTTAACATTCTCACCCAGAAAATAGCCAAAGGCATAACAGGATCTTGTCACTACAACATCTCCCTTGATATTTTATTCATTTGTGAATGACAATATGCTAGAGGCAGTTCATATTTTTGAAGAAAAATCAATTTTGGACACATGAATTATTTTCTTTCCTTTTATTTTTTTTCAGACACATGAATTATTTTCTGATGGAGAAAACTCACTTCATCACTGGTAATAGTGTTAAATATCCAGGTTAAATATGGTAAACAAAACACATTGGGTCATATGATTGATGCAGAGAAAATAAAATTGCAACATTAAGTTTTTAAGAAAGAAATGCACATTTAAGTCTAAAATTTCATGTCAAAATGATAGCTTTTATCTACTGATAGATCCATATTAGAGTAAGTACTTATTAGGATTTGACAAACAGAATCCTGGATTTATTGCATTTAGGTACCATGCAATTAGCAGTATATATATATATATTTTAAAGATTTTATTTATTTATTTGACAGAGAGAGATACAGCGAGAGCAGGAACACAAGCAGGGGGAGTTGGAGAGGGAGAAGCAGGCTTTCCGTGGAGCAGGGAGCCTGATGCGGGGCTCCATCCCAGGACCTTTGGATCATGACCAGAGCCAAAGGCAGACGCTTAACGACCGAGCCACCCAGGCACCCCTAGCAGTATATGTTGATCAGCAGCATACGGAAAAGCAATAATCAATTTAGTAATAATTGAGATAATTTGAAAGGCTATGTTGCAGTTACCTTAATGTGTGAAAATTAACCAAGTAAATACAAAATATAAATATCTGAATAATTTATTCTATTTAAAATAGTTATAAGTAATCATCAGGGTTGAACAATTAGGAATTTAAAATTTCAAAGAGAAAAATATGGTTCTCCAAATAATTATGTATCTGGCTTTTAAGACTTCATCTTATAAAAGCAAAATTACTCCTTTTACATTTGTAAACAAATGTTAACAGTATGCATTAAGAATTGAGGTACTTTTAAATGTCCTTATTTTTAAAAGATCAAGAACTATTTTGTCCGCAAAATAATTATGACCATACAATGTAGAGTGATAGTTTTAAGGAACATCATCTATAAATAGTTTTTGATAACTCTAAATAAAATAAATTGTAAAAAGAATAAAATAAAAGCAAATGATTAACACATGGAAATGTTTGACCAATCTCATCTCATCCCCACTGAATATTACAGAAATAATAATTTGATATTATCTTTAACGTATGAGTACCTATGCTTAGGTTCTAACATGATCTTACAGTCATTAGAACATAATATCAAAAGTGTATGCATTTTAACTGCTGTAATGTTTCATATGTCATTAAAATACAGTCCTAAATTATAAATGACACCAAATAAGAGCAATGTAAAATACGAGAAAACCAATTCCTTCCTAATAATTTAATAACATTTTGTACCTTTTTGGGCCTACATTTGCGAATCCCTCTCTCAAGAGCCATCTCACTTCTAATCTAACACTCCCTCATTGATTTATCCAACCAATACCTTCTTTTTTTACTGCTATCTACTCTTAGGAATTTTAAAATTTCAGTAAAACCTAATCATCCCCTACAGGTACATTCAGCACAGTTATTGCTCTGTAAGTCTCTCCTACATCTGGAATAAGAGTAGGGTAATTGAATATGTTTTTGAATACAGCATCTGGAGACTTCGTAAGAGCAACATTGCTGTTTCGTATCAGATTGCCAGCTGACACCTTTTCTGGGCTAGCATTGTGCTGTGCATGAGAAATAGAGAAGTCTCAAAGAATATTGAGACTCCTGGGAAAAATAAACATTATTAATCTTCCTATAAGGCAATGTACTAAGAATTACAGTACCAATGTTAAAAAAACTTTACTCAAATGCCAAAAGGGCATAAAGACCCCTGGGAAGATGTCATTTAAGCTGGACTTTTTGGGTACAGAGTGTTTTCCTAGAGAAAGAAGAGCTTTGGAGGTCACTTGATACCACTGAGTAAAGTATTTCCAAGCGACAGTATTAGCAGATACACAGGTATGGAAGTGAGAATGCGGTTTCGGATGTTTTGTTCATATGCCTACAGTGCTTCTTACCCAGCAACAAAATGCTGCCATCAGCAGCCACTTTTATCCATAATGTAGATAGATACAAGTCAATCGGATTTCTCATTTGCTTTCACACATTTGGAACTACACTATTTACTTAGCAGATGCTCGGCACAGTTGCCTTGACAACTACTCTTTTATGACCATTGAGCCATGAAGACAAAAGTTCCTAAGCAAAGTAAAAAAATAGCTATTCTTTTCAAATGGTTGCTCTGGTCAACTAATTAATCATAGTAAATGTGATATTGCTGTGCAGTTTTAGCCAGTTTCAGACCAGTAATTAACATGTGTTCTGTTTGTATAGTTGGTACCAATTATCTTAACAAAGGTCAAGAGCATCACTGAGGCTTCTAATATTAGATTTGTGGTGAACAACATTTCCAGTATTATGTCAGCTTTCTGCATTGCCTGACCTAGAAAAAGACACTGTCTTGATGACCTTTCTGAATATTGATCTGTACAGTAGACCATGAACAAAAGAGAACACAGTTAGGAAAACAATTATGGGAGCACTTTAACCAAAATGGATAGGTGTTTCAGTCAAGCAGTTCCAAATTTCTAATAAGGTAGAGAAGACAACTAACATTGAACAAGCAAGACAAGACAAAACAAACAAAAAACCAGAACAACAACAAAACAAAAACAACCAGAGCTAAACCTCATTAAGGCTGTAAAAATGTCCTCACTGCTCAGGCAGTGGAACAGGTGATTAGTTCATAATTTTGTTTCATCTTCTTCATATTTCTTACTAACATAATAGTCAGAAGTTCCCTTTCTTTAAGTCAGTCATTTACATGAATGAATTCAATGTGTAGAGACACAGAACCTTGAGATTACCGCAGGAAGAGAGCTGTGTAATGGCAAGAGTGTCCGAAGTCTCGCCAGCCACTGTCTGTGGAATGGGCTACAGATGCTCAGAATCCCAGTGCTGTTGCTACCATTGTCTTCAGTTCAGAAGGCTAAGTGCATTTTCATGGCTTGCAATTAACCTGTATTTCAGATTTTTACTGGAAGATGTGTGGTCTACTCTTTGCTTTAAAATCTAAGATGATATAAATTTTGTCCAAAAATTCCAGTGTGTCCTTTCCTCCTCTTAAAATTGAGTAACGACTTGCCTCCCTAGTAAAACTGGTTCATTATGGAAATCCAGAAATGTAATAGACCTTAAAATTGTTTCATTGTATTTCATTGAAATCTTTTATTATATGTATGAAAGTTTTATTTTTTCCTAGAAAGAGTTTTTCTGGTGTTCTGAGGGATTCCAATTTAAAAACACACAGACAAGTAGAGAGAAATCAAAGTATTCGTTACTAAAATTGAGCTAGAGAACCCAGCTTGGACTTGGTTACAAAATGTGCATTTTGCAGTATCTCTACCGAATTGCAATCATTCTCCCACTGACATACAGAACACCGAAGTATCTGCAGCCTCTTTGGAAGTGAAAGACATCATAGAGTGGCCTCATCTCATGGACAAGTGGAGAATGGACAGATCCCAATCAGAGACCCAAAGAAAGGGTAGAGCACATTTGTGAGGATAATTTTCTAAATGTTGCCAATCAAGTAAGAAGAGTAAATAAGCAGAGAAAAGTTAGTCTCCCCCCCAATATTTCCAAGATGGTGGAAATCTCTATTTTACGAATCAAGGTAGAAATGCAGAAAGATAGGAGTAATTTTAACCTCCCCCTCCCCAGATTCCTTACATTTTGTCATTTCTTATATTTTTGGTTTTGAGCACCACACTTATGGTTAACCAGGGCTATTGCTTGTCCCCAGAGGGGAAGATGAGCAGTGTCCTAAAGGAATCCTGCTCTGAGCTTTGAGAAGCAGGCTGCTAATATTAACTGCTTGTACAGCTCCTTTTGAAAACAACCAAGAAGTCCACATTCCAAAGGTTCTGAACTTAGAGTAATGAAACAACCCCAAAGCTAGGGTGAATTTTTCACCCCCATAACCACTAAAATATATTTTAATCTTGCTTCAAGCACATCCAGGACTAAGAAAGAAACCATCAAGCTCACTTTTTTACTTGTTCATTTGCCCAATTACGTACTGAATAATATATTGGTGAATAAATGCCTATTCACCATGGATATAATAGAATGGGTAGCTATTATATAACAGGTACTCTTACTAGTGCTGTTTATATATCAGTAAGTAAAAGAGACACATGCTTTTTTTCTTATGTAGTTGCATTTTAATGAGAATAGACAGGCAATGATGTAATACATAAGGTAGCAAGTTATGTGATTATGACTACTGCTGCAAAAAGAGAAAAAAGGAAAAAAGAAAAGAGTGGGGGTTCTAGAATATTAGGGGGGAGTTACCTTTTTAATTTTGGTGATTACAATAACATTGTTGAAAAGGTGACGTTGAACAGAAACTTATAGGAGATGAAGAAATGAGCCAGCATTCCAGGTTAAAGTAAAAAAAAAGAGGTCTCAATATGACTTTATCTCCTGTTATTGAGAAATGCATTTCTTGTAAAAAAATTAAGAAGGTATGTATTCAAATACATTTTAAAAAATCAACGTTCTGATCAATAATGTTATTTTAGTGACCCTAGGTTTACAAACTGCTTTTGGCAATAGAGTCCTTTCTTTATGTGAATTTCATATGGTGTGGCACCCTAAGATACAAAGCAGCTAAAAGCAGGGCTTCTCCATTAAAGTGGGGATGAGAAGCCTCATTATAGGTCATAGGTCACTCAAAGAACACAATTTGATTTCTCAAATAATGAAGCACCAATTCAAATATGTAAGGTGGATTTATATCTGTAAACATGGAAATGTGTTTTATAACAAAGTGAAAAATTTTACAGAACAATTTGTAGTATGAGACCTTCTTTTAAAAGACCTTCTTTAAAAAATACAGCTGTGCTTCATTATAACGTGTGTGTATATAGGAGAAAAAAATCAGGAAGAATAACCATTAACAGTGGTTACTTCATGGAAGTGAGCTACAGAAGGCAAACAAAAGGATCTATATTGTTTCAGTGGCTTACAGTGACTTTGCATTGTTTTGCGTTAAATATATATTCTTTTAAAAAAGAAACAAATGCTAAATGTTGTTGCATATAAGTTAAAAAATATGTATTTAAATCAAATTCTTTTCAATTTAAGTCAGACTCAAAGAGTAAAACCAACATGATCATTAGGTACCACTGTTGAATTCTATGCAAACCCCGGAGATGATTTTTATCTGCCAAAGTACCCCCGTCTGCATACTATTATCCATCACTCAAACTCAGTATTAACACTGTTAGAGGGGTGCCTGGGTGGCTCAGTCGTTAGGCGTCTGCCTTCGGCTCAGGTCATGATCCCAGGGTGCTGGGATCGAGCCCCGCATCGGGCTCCCTGCTCTGTGGGAAGCCTGCTTCTCCCTCTCCCACTCCGCCTGCTTGTGTTCCCTCTCTCGCTGTGTCTCTCTCTGTCAAATAAATAAAATCTTAAAAAAAAAAAAAACACTGTTAGAGCAGATGGTGGTTTCTAAGATCAATCGTAACCCCGGGCTCATGGGAGGAAGCACCTAAGGATTAAATGGACACTTTGGATTTGTATCACATATGCCATCCAACATCTGTCAGATAACAACAGTCTTCTTTGCTGATTTAGGACAAAGTTACTAACTGCAACCTTGTCCCATAATAAAATATTTGTACTAGATAGATATAAAGGGGGAATGACTTATTGGAAAGATTTTCAACTGTATTTTTAAGGACAATTCCACCTTAAAATTACCAACTGATATTCTTCTTATGAAAAAGGGGTTATAGACACAAAATATTCTTCCTCTCAGAATGGGGAAGAAAAAAGGCTGTTGATTCCACATCTTTAAATCATAGATTATTAGGGAAAAAAATAGAAAAGGCAAGAGAGTTAATATATGGAACTTCCAGTAATATAATATTTTAATAATGCCACAGGCATTGTGATGGTTAATTTTATGTGTCAACCTAACCGAGCCACAGGATGCTCAGATATTTGGTTAAGCATTGTTCTAAGTGTGTCTTTGAGGGCATTTCTGGATGAGGTTGACATTTGATTTAGGCTGAGTCAAGCAGATTGCCTTCCTCAGTGTGGGTGGACCTCATCCAATTAGATGAAGGCTTGAATGGAACAAAAGTCTGAACAAATAGGGAGAATAACCTTTCTCTGCCTGACTAGATTAGTGCTGGGGCATCCATCTTTTTCTGCCTTCACACTCAGACTCAGATTGGAACCACACCATCTGCTTTCCTGGGTCTCCAATGTAGTGACTGCAGTTCCTGGGACTTAGCCTCCATAATTACATGAGCAAATTCTTTATTTTATCTATCTACATAGATAGATGATAGATAGATAGATAGATAGATAGATAGATAGATAGATAGATAGACAGACAGACAGATGGTAGATAGATACAGATAGATGATAGATACAGATAGATAACCTATTGGTTCTGCTTCTTTGAAGAACCATGACCAATACAGGCACTTTTTAAAATTAAAAAATGTCTATAAATAGAAGTTTTAAAATTTTCTCCTCATTCTCCACTTTGTAGGCCACTGATCTAGAACCAGGAAAGAGAATAGCTGAACCCTCTCTCCTGCCTACTTACTGAGTGTTCTATAGTCCTGGGATCTGCCTAAGAACTACGTTAGCCCTTTGGTTAGGACAAGATATGGCTCCTTCTTTACAACTTGCAATTCCCTTGTAGGCTTTGCAGGAAAAGATAAATATCGGTCGGGATATAGCACAATAACCCCAATATCCATAGAAAGGCACATTTACAAGAGTAAATTCTCTGACCATTGCTCTATTTGTTGTGGTTCTTGTTCACCATCGTCTCCTCTATCCCTCATGATAATCTGCTCTTGATTCAGTTTTGTTTTTAATCCCTTTAAGATGTCAACAACAACTCTCAGTTAAATTCAGATGTAGGCAGATTAAAAATATAAACTGAAGGGAAATAATACTGAGTTTGGAACATCCAAGTAGATAATACTCAAGAGTGTCTCTAGAAGATAAATTATCATAAAAATAACTTTTCATCTCTTCCTACACATGAAGCTGGTCCTGAAAAATAAAACAAATAATTAAATAAGACTTTTATGCAGCTATGAAAATCTTTAATGACTCTGTTTCAGAGACTCACAAACAAAATGAGTAAGAGATAGAAGAGATATTATGGATCATCTGGAACAGTGTTTCTCAACCTTTTGTTTACTATCTCCCTCCAAAGAAGCTATTTTAGACTTATTATTTTCTAACTGTCCAACAATGAAATTTTAACATCACACATAGTATATCAGTTTATATACTAGATGTACCTCTGTGTTTTACATATAAAAAGAGCAAGGTGTTTTTGGCTCCCTAAAAATAATTTTTACGCTCTTGGGGGCAATATAACCTCACTGAGAATACATAATCTAGAACAAATGTGGAAACGGAGGCCCTAAATGGCAAAATAACTTCTCTCCTTGCTAATCTAGTTATAACAGTTAGTATTCTGATATGCTCTTTTTTTTTTAATTTTGTTTTTAAGATTTTATTTATTTGAGAGAGCGTGCCCGAGCCCAAGCGAGCCGGGGGAGCACAAGCAGGGGGAGCAGTAGGCCAAGGGCCAAGATGGAGGAGAAGCAGACGCCCTGCTCAGCAAGGAGCCCTACTCCACACTAGCTCCATCCCAGGACCCTGGGATCATGACCTGAGCGGAAGGCAGATGCTTAACCGACTGAGCCACCCAGGTGCCCCTGATATGCTCTTTTTTAAAAAAGATTTTATTTATTTATTTTAGAGAGAGAGAGAGAAAGAGAGTGCATGCGAATGGGGGAGGGACCGGGAGAGGACTAACAGACTCCCCACTGAGCACAGAGTGCTCATTTTTCTGCTGACGCCTTCCTTGTGGCGCCCCTGATACGCTCTTTTCTAGTAGAAAACTCTTTGTACACAGTCACCTTATCACACCAAATCTGAAAACACATAATTTTGTGAACAATGGAACATAATTTTGGCTGGATAAACAGAGATATACAGAAGTGAAATAAAAATTAATACTAATGTGAATTCATACTTTAAAATTATATTTGAAAATATAGCTGTGCTTCATTATAATTAATATGCTAATGTAGAAAGTATCATTTGCTATTTTTATTATCATCGAATTGACCTTACTGATCCCAGTCATGCCCTTTTCCAGCCATTTACCTCACAATAAATACTGAGCCTAATTTAATACTTTTAAGGACAAAAATGCAAGTTCAGTCACATCATTGTATATATAAAATCAGGTAGATAGAATGATATATTGTTTTCACTCATATCATTTTTAATATTAAAGATAATGTTTATAAACATGTGTGTGTATTGGGGGGTTTCCTGAAGTTTCTCTTTCATATCCTTTCATATTTATATAGCTTGTATTTTAAATGATTTGCCTAAACTATTTGTAAATTTATAATTTTACTTTATGTATTATTTATTTACTATAAGCATTTTCTAATATCTTGATCTTAACTTGATCTTAACTATATTTGACTTTTGGATTGCAGAAATTCTTTTTTTTAAGATTTTATTTATTTTATATTATATTATATATAATATATATATTATATTATTTTATATTATTTTATTATTTGAGACAGAGATCACACGTGTGTGTGTGTGTGTGTGTGTGTATCTGCTTCTGGATTTATAGTATGTGTTCTAAACTTCTAGAATCAACCTTGAATTAATATTATGACAGTTCACATTAAAATATAAGGAATTGACAATAGGACAATGTATTTACACATCCTCTGACCCTTTGTGTTGTTGTCATATATTTTAACTCCACATATATTAAAAAGCCCCATAATACATTACCACTTTTTAAACTACAGTTAATTGTCTTGCAAGGAGTATAAGAAAATAAAGAAAAGTGACCTTTTGCAATTACCAATATATTTAGCATTCCTATTGCTCTTTACTTCTTCCTGTAGATTTAAGATTGCATTTGGTGCTATTTTCCTTTGGCCTCAAGAGCTTCCTTTATCAGCTCTCTTAGTACATATCTGCTGGTGACAAATTGTCAAAGTTCACTTAGCTGAAAATATCTTTATTTCACAAACACAGCATTATGGGTAACAAAACAATAGAAGAGATGGGATAGATTAATATAAATACACCAAATTAAATCAGAAGAGGTCAAGAAAAGAAGAAAAACTGATCAAAGAACACACTGAATAAATAGAAAATAGGTAGCAGGTAGATGATACATACGTAATTTTATCAGTAATTTTTAAAATATAAATTAAAAGGGATTGTATGAATTATTTTAAAAATGAGGACCAAATAGTATCTGCATACAAAAACCAAAGAAACAGATAGTTTAACCTCTTCTACTTTTATTCAAGAGAAAAAATAAATGTTGGTTAATGAAGATTGTTCTGGGTTATAAAATGCTAGGTAATAAAATACTTTATTTTTAAATATAAATTTAGCAAAGGATCTTGGGTATAACCTAATGTGAATTTTGTGTGGCTTTTCTTCTGTTCTCAGGTTAATATTATGTAGTATTGATTGCTTTCACTAGACCGTGTGTTTCTATTGAATTAATAATATTAAAATGACATAAACTTTTCAGCAGTGAAAATGCCTGGAATTTCTTTCTTTTTTTTTTTTTAAGATTTATTTATTTGTCAGAGAGAGAGAGAGAGTACAAGCGGGGGGGGGGGGGGGGGGGGGAGGGGGGGGAAGCAGGCTCCCCACTGAGCAAGGAGCCTGATGCAGAACTCGATCCCAGGACCCTGGGATCATGACCTGAGCCGAAGGCGGATGCTTAACAGACTGGGCCACCCAGGGGTTCTCTGGAATTGCTTTCTGATAGTGATTACTGAAAATACTTGGCATTTAAAATATAGTCAGGGGCACCTATGGAAGACTTTGTGCCCATCCTTTCGTGATTCACAGAGGCTCAAGAAAGTAAGGTTCTTACATAAGCAACCTCAATTTTAGAGGTCTTAATGTGTTTATTTCTTTTACACATGTCCTCACTAACACCCTGACCTTTGGTAATGAATCAATCTTGGTTTACAGAAAAAAGCAAACAAAAAAGTCATTATAAATCATATCATGCATTTGATAACCTTTCACCACAAGTTATATTGCACTGAAACGAAGGTTTCTTGTTAGAATTAAGCAAGGAAAATTTATTTAATTCCTCACATTTAACTTCTTTATTTTGGAAAGCAACCTTTACCAAAATGCTAAAATCGTTTTTACCTGAATTCATTATATAACTGAACTTATAAAATTTCTTGATCCAAAATAAAACTATTCTCTTAGCTTTAATTATTAAATATATTTTAAAGATTGTAAAGTAGTATCTACACACAATATGGGGCTCAAACTTACAACCCTGAGATCAAGAGTCACCTGCCAGGCACACCAAATATTTTTTTTATGTTGATTTTGGTTTTTGTTGTTGTTGCTTTTTGGGGGGGGGTGTGTATCTGTGGGTGTTTATGTTTTAGCATTGCATTGAGAATAGTAACAATCAGATTTAAGGTCTTACCATAGATTTCCCATTGTCTGGTATAGGAGTAAAGTCAAAGTTTTCCACAATTTAAAGAATTACATCGACTTTTTATCTGTTAAACACATTTCAAATGATAACCAATGTTTTCTTTACTCCAGGAGACAAAATATTATTTTTTCATTCTTAGTATGTGTCTTCTGTGATAAATGGATTTGGAATAAAAGTTCAAAATTTATGATATCTTGAAAGGCCAAAGTTGCTGAGGCAGCACAGGAAAATAAATTGGTCCCTTAAAGGATAAACATAGGCTCTTTGTAGATTACTGTGGCAGTGTGTGTCCTCTGTAAGAGACTTTCTGGATGTTAGAGTCTTGGAGAAGGTTGCAAATAAAGGCCTCTCGGATACCTTGGCTCAGGCCACATTTCTGCCTCTTTAAAGCTCTCAACATTGTATCTCTCTGGTCACTATTCCATAGTCACATCTTCCTCTGAAAGACTGCTGCTGAGAAATCTCTGCTTTCAGGGATTCAAAGGATTACATTGATCCCAGTTAGATAATCTATAATATCTCCATTTTAAAGGTGTCCAAAGGAACCTTAATCACATCTCCAAACTGCCTTTTTCCATGTAAGGTAATGTATCCACAGGTTCTAGGGATTAGGGGATAGAAATCGTTAGAGGATTATTATTCTGCCTACCAGAATTTTAAGTACTTTCACTAATAAAAATAATTTTTAAAATAGTGCAAAAAGTAAAGGAATACCAATCGTCCATACCAATTTGCAATGGACTGAATAGTGTCGCCCCCAAATCCATATGTTGAATCCCTGATTCCCAAGGTGACTGTATTTGGAAGTGGGTCTATTGGAAGTACCTAAGGTTAGATGAGGTCACAAAGATGGGGCCTTCATCCGGTAGGGCTGATGCGCTGCTAGAAGGGGAAGAGACATCAGAGGTTTACAAACAGATGTCTGAAGAGACTTCAGAGGTTTCTCTCTGGCCATGTGAAGACATAGAGGGAAGGCAGCCATTTACAAGCCAGGAAGAGGGCTCTCACCAGAAAGAAAATTGTCTAGTACCTTGAGCTTGGATTTCGCAGCCTCCAGAACTATAAGAAAGAAATTGTTCTTGTTTCAGCTAACCAGTGTGTGGAATTTTGTCATAGCAGCTCAAGCAGACTGATACAGTGTTCTACTCATTTCAAATTAGTAATAATATCTATAAAGGATCCCCTACATGCTGTAATAATTTCAGTAATGTGTTTATATATGTGTTGTGTTTGGTTTTGAACATTATAAGCAACATGACACTTAATTTTTAACATTTACACTGGTCATATTTTATATCTAAATACATGCTACTTAACACTTCAGGTAATGAGTTCAAGGTGAACTGATACCACTCCGTATCTTCTCTTCCAAAAGAAGCCTGTAGTTCACCATTCTTCCCCTGACATTTTAAGAAAGGGAGATCAAATTTCTATCACCTTCTGTGCATTGCTAAGTCTTCACAATATATCAATTAAAAAATAAAGAAGGTAAACACGAAGAAAATATATCTGAACACAAAGAAATAGCAAGGTACCATCTAAGCTCAAAAAAGCAGGGGCCTCTGAGAAACAAACTGAGGGTTCTAGAGGGGAGGGGGTGGGGGGATGGGTTAGCCTGGTGATGGGTATTAAAGAGGGCACGTTCTGCATGGAGCACTGGGTGTTATACGCAAACAATGAATCATGGAACACTACATCAAAAACTAATGATGTAATGTATGGTGATTAACATAACATAATAATAATAAAAAAAAAAGCAGGGGTCATACAACTTTTAATTTGCCAACAAATTCCCAACAGTAGTACTCTAACTGAAGACTTGTTGAATGGCTGAGTAGAAATAGATTCTTTCCACAAAAACACATCACATAACCAAGTTAAAAGCTTGCAGTATTGTTGAGTCACTCTATTGTACATCCGACACTAATTTAACACTGCATGTTAACCAACTGGACTTTAAAAAAAAAGCCTACAGAAAATGACAATAGTTATCACTATGAAAAACCAAAGATGCACCAGGATGGAGCTAATCATTTTATGTGGATTTAGTAATTTAATTTTTGTCTTTAAATCGGGGTATTATAATCGACTCCATTACACAGATAAGAAACTAAAGCTCAAAAAGTTTAACTAGGGGCGCCTGGGTGGCTCAGTCATTAAGCGTCTGCCTTCAGCTCAGGTCATGATCCCAGGATCCTGGGATCGAGCCCCGCATCGGGCTCCCTGCTCAGCGGGAAGCCTGCTTCTCCCTCTCTCACTCCCCCTGCTTGTGTTCCCTCTCTCGCTGTGTCTCTCTCTGTCAAATAAATAAATAAAATAAAATTAAAAAAGTTTAACTATTTTGTTCAGTATCGAATACAGCAAGTAAGTTAAAGGCCCAGGACTTGAAACCAGGATCAGTAGATGTCTAAACCCATATGTTTACATAGATTATACTACCTGCCCCAATAATAAATAGCTTCACAGATCATTTCACAACCTTTGAACATGGAACACGTTTGTCCTGGAGAAGCATCCTCAAATAGTAGAATTTAATTTTCTTCTATGTATGTTGAATATAACAAGAATTGATTTTATGTATTTCACTGTCTCAGATGCTGCCTGGACATCAAGAGTCATGTTAGAAACATACTGGTGGTGCTCTTTCATCTCTGCTCTTGATAGATTGTGCTCATGCTCATAATTCAGTCTCCTCCAGGGCCACGAGAAAATGAAGCACCAGGTTAAAAAAAAAAAAAAAAGTTTACGTATGATGATGGTAAGTAGAGATTTTCAGATCGTGGAATCCTAAGAGGAACTTCCATAGGCCCTGACTTTACTAGTGTTCACTTAAACATTCCAATGCAACACACACAACACAAAACAAGGCGTTTTGGACAACTAAATTTGAGAAATGTTAGTTTAAAAGAAGCTCAATTTTTATCTCAGGACTTAGGTAAGCCTACAACATGGCAACATTTAATCTACAATGTCAAGGGATACAGCCTGATGCCTTTCTCAAATCTATTTAATCCTTAAGCCTTTAATAATTGATCAGTATTCTATGTAACACACTTTGGGAAACACTGGTTGACTAATTTCAGGACTCTTTAAATCACTTTCATAACGACACTGAGGATTAGATAATGTATTATTAACAGACCTAACAGTAGAGTATTAAAAAAAAAAAATAGGCTAGCTTTACATAATCTCAAGGCAAGTGAAGATCCAATACCATTTTAAAAAATGAATTACTTTCAGAAAATGCTGCAATTCCAATGACCTTGATGGCAGAAAGGCTGACATTGGGGGAATAGGTAAGGACATCTGTGTCTATGAACACAAGTGTAATTCAGAAAAATTAGGCTCTAAATGCCAACAGGTTTTTAGATATAATTAGCTGATTTATATTGCTTATATTTTCCAGGTTTTTTTTTTTTTTTTTTTTGTAAATCTAAGAGTGATATTGATAAAACTCCAGGCTAAAAGAATTCTTTCTACCTGCATATGAAACAACATAATTAGTGAAAAGAAAAGATTATGACTTAATATAAACATGCTGTTTTCGATTTCTTAGTCAAAAAAAAGTAATGGAATGTCTTAAAATTCAGCCTTGTCCTAGACTGACAAACTATGGTAATTTTACTTTATAGATGAAGAATCTGAGGCTTAGTAATGCTAACCTCCTTATCTAGGAAATTAGGGTCTAAAAAGACCTAAAGTGATTAGATAATTTCAAAAAACCATAAAGGCATATATCTTGCCTCCTACATTGTTATACTGAAACTACCTTGGAGTAAGGATTTAAACACATATCAAAACAAGTAATTTAAGAAGCCCAAGGTATGCTCCTGGGAATGCGTCCTACCACCTAGTTACTCTGCAGCAAGATGACTCTGCAGCAAGGGAGACCAAGTCATCCTCTCTGACATTTGGCATTCAACTCAGTTGAGGAAAAACTTGTGGAACCAGTTGCAAGTCTCCTATTCCTCCTGTGAATTCCTTAGATCTCTCTTCTTACAGGAAGTGAATGATCAATGGACTTCTACTGACTGTGTTTCAGATAGAATTCTTGCTATTTGAAAGTGTTTAAAACAAATGAATAAATGATTATGTTATGAGTATGTCATTATGGTTCACTCATCTGTGCCTTCACATATGTTGGATCCTGGGCCAGGAAACCCCCTTTCCTGCATTCTTCCCCATTGTTATCGAAGCCTCAGTTACCACGAATATTTCCTCTTCTACAACATTTTCTTGTCTCACATTAGTTTCTCCCT
This sequence comes from Mirounga leonina, assembly GCF_011800145.1. Taxonomy (NCBI): domain Eukaryota; kingdom Metazoa; phylum Chordata; class Mammalia; order Carnivora; family Phocidae; genus Mirounga; species Mirounga leonina. The sequence goes on from NW_023270418.1 coordinate 4,217,317, forward strand.
CCACCCGAGATACTATGTCCTACATTATAATGCCTCTCTAATGTCACTATATTTGTGTCTGCCTCTTTCACTAACTTGTAAGCTCTTTTATGAAATCCTGGGCTTAGCATTGTATTTAACACATAGCAGCTATAAAGTAAATCATTATTACGTGGTATATGAGATGATTTAATCTGGAGTTTTACTCTGGATAGTTCAGCCTTGATCAGGAACCCTGAGGCACAACATTTTATAAAATTTAAAAAAAGAAATTATTTTTGAAGTAATAAAGAAGTAAATGTTCTCATGCTTCACTGTAGTTGAAAATGCAGAGATGAAGCAAGAAGACAAGTACTTGGTTTATTTTCTCAAAAAACTGCCATTGAAATTGAAGTGGTTTTTATGTTTTTATAAATAGTCACACTGGTAATGCAATCCAGTCACTTTAGTAGAGGTTCCGAGTTATTTTCATTCTTATTATAAATTTATTTTAAATATATTAGAGAAGAGAAAATAATAAAAATGTACGCAACTTTCTTTGCTCTAATACAAGTATCTATTGGAGAGATTGATAGGAATTCCCTCAAGGCAAAAATAATGAAGCCATTATTTGGCTTAATCTCATTTGTACTAGGATGTCTGTGGGATTGGACTTGATGTTTTATTTTGTCCTTTGGAGGGAGAGAACGCTTCTAGTGGAACTTGGAAATAAGATTTTGGATATAAGGGAAATAAAATTGATCTCTGAGAGTTTAGTATAATCAACATATAATGAGATAAGGGAGAAAGTTTATTAAACCAGGTAAAACAGCCATCTGAATTAATCTGCTTAAAGAAACAAGGTATTAGTGGAAGGAAGTAGCCAATTCAGAAATCAGGGTTTATAATATCTACCCATTCCTGATCTTGCTTTAATTTTTCACTCAATAGGGAATCTTCTCATTACTATTTTGAATATCCCCATGCCCCTGTACAATGAAATTGTGTGTGTGTGTGGGGGGGTGGTATAGGGGAACCCTAGCCAGGAGTATACCTTGAACAGTAATAAACTCACTAAGAAAATGTTACTTGTCACTTGGCCTTCTTTTGCTGAAAGCCCTCTCCATCTTAGGACCCATGCAACTGATCTTCCCACTTTGAATGTGCCTTTGGTTTTTATTCTGTTTGCAATTATTTCACTATATATGTTTGCCTTCCTCTTTGAACTTGCAAGTCAGGATCTTAAGAGCCACAGATATGAGATTCATCTCACCTTTCTAGAATCCAAGGCACAGGCTTGATTTTATGTTTGGCTGGAATTCAGCTAGTAACCATTTCCTCCAAATGGGAACACTATGACTTAGCTCTGAAATGAAAACTTCAGGTGAGTACCTCAATGTTACCAAATGCCACTTCATAAAACAATTTTATTTTGACAACATCATGCCAGCAAAGGTTGACAGTGGGTCATAAAAATTCTCAGAACGAACTTTTGCCTGTAACTTTCACCAAATAAAATGCGTGGCCTCATCAGTTGTAAAGCGATAGCTTGACTACCAGTAGAATCCAATCCCTCACTGTTCCTAAAGCCCTTTCTCTGGGTGAACAGAAGTTTTCAGATTGAATTTATTTATTTTTTAATGTGTCATTTACCAGTTTTGGCTTTGTTCCCAGACTAGCTTCACTCCTTTGAAGAAATTAAAATGTTCTGTTCTGATCTTAAAAAATTGTGGTTTGAAATGGGTGTGATGTCCCAATGATATTCTGATTTCTAATATAGTACATAGTAGTCTCTAATCCTGCATACTACTCATACATCTTGCAAGGGCATCTGTTCCTTCCTTCCTACCTTACCACATGATCAAATGATACGGGGGTCTTTTTTCTAGAACGTAAGTTTAGAGTCCTCCTGAATGAAATATTTCTCCCGTCAGGCTTGGACTTCATATCTCTGTTTCTCTTTTTACCATGTAATTTTTAACTTCAATCTTTACTGCTTACTTTTTCCTATTTGAACAGATCTTATGTATTAATTTCATGCCAATACAATGGCTTACTTTTCAGAATTTTGCGTTACAAAAATTGGCTTGTTGAAAAATATTACTGGCTGAGTGATCCGGTTAACCGAGCAGTTCATGATTGAAGAAGGAAAAAATATAAAGAAATGATATGAATATATTTATAAACCTTAAAAAAGTAGGGCTCTTCATTTCTAAATCCAGCAAAAAGATTTTTAGGTTTTTCTGTTTGTCTTTCAATCTTTCAGAGATCAGCAGTTGTCAAAGTATGGTTCCCATTGTGCGCTGCCTTGCAAAGACCTCCACCTGAAACTTATTAGAAAAGTACATATTTATTAGAAAAGCACCCCAGACCTACAGAATCAGAAATCAGGGATTTGGTCCAAGCAGTCTGTGTTCTTAACCAGCATGCTAAGTTACTCTGTTATGCATTATAATTTGAGAACCACCATGTTGATATGATTCCTCATTTTGAAGACCTTTCTCATCTCTATCTGCTAGTACAACACTGTATTATATATGGTCTCCTTTGCATAAAATGTCACTGCTTTAAAAGCACTCTGCCAAGAAAGGGCTTTTTATCCAATAAATACAATAGAATCATCTATATTTTCTTCCTTAGAGATATTCACTTATTTACAAATGTTTGCTTAGAGCTCTTCAAGTTGTGTATTTTTAGAGTTAGTTGAACTATGTAAAAGAAAATATTAACAAGACAGAGGAGAGATTGTTAAGCTTTACAGGTATTTTGAAAACCTGATTTATTGGCATTAAAATATTTACCAATTACTGTTTTATTCAGTTATTGCCACAATAGTGTTTGGTAGAAACTTCCCAAAAACTCAATACTTAAAACAGTAAAAATTTATTTTTGTTGGTACATCTGTGGTCATCTGGGGGTTAGCTTATCTGTGTTCTTTGGATCTTGTCTACAAGTTGTAAGTTGCATCTCGGTGTGCTTCACACACCTCTCATCCTTTCTGAGCTAGCAAAATACCAAGAGCATTATTTTTCTCACAGTAATGGTAAAAGTGCATAATTGAGATGAAGGGGGAGAAACATAAGATGACTTAGTAAGATTTCGATTTGGTACACTGCCACTTCCATCTATATCTCACTGGCCAAAACCAGTCATGGACACACTCAGCATCAGTGAGGAAGGAAAATATATTCTACCTCTAGAGGGAGAAACTGCAAAATCATATGGCAAGGCCTATGCACAGAGAGTGGATTGAAGTATTGAGAACAATAATGTAATTCACTTAAGTACCCACTGCATCCTAGTCACTTTTCCTAGCACTGAAAAGCAGGCTCTCTGCTGAGCAGGGAGCCCAGTGCTGAGCTAGGTCCTGGGACTCCAGGATCATCACCTGAGCTGTAGGCAGATGCTTAACTGACTGAGCCACCCAGGTGCCCCTCCATTGCACAGTACTTTAAATAGGATGATGAGGGCAGTTGTCTGAGGAAGTGGCTTTTGTGTGGAAAGGATAAGACATCAGAATGCTTGAGGACAGAGCTTTCCCAAAAGAGGAAGCACAAAGTATGAAGACCCTGGAATATAGGATGGTTGGATGTTTGAGGAACAGTAAGGAGGCCAGTGTGGGCTTCAGAGCCTTGGTGGAGTGTAGGAAAAAATGAGAACAAAGAAATAGAATCTGATCACAATGAATTTGTTAAGTTATGGTATAGAATTTGAATTTTAATCTATAGATGATAACAAGCCTCTGGAAGGTATAGAGCAGAGATGTCATAACATTTAAATTTTAATAGAATAATTTTGGATGCTTTGTTGAGTATAGATGGGGAAGGACATGTAAAAATACTTGAAATTTTGTTCTCACATCTTCAAGGTTTACAAGAGACGCTATAATTTTTAATATGCATCATTTGAAGATTATATCTTCTCTTGAAATAACAGAAATCCTATTTGAGTAGACATTGTTCATTGTAACCCTGGGAATAATTAAGACTAGACAGATTAGTTAGGCTGCACAAGCTTGGAACAGTTTAATTGTTGCTATGATGATAATTTCATTATGGAATAAGCTTATATATTGGTCTTGTATGGTTTCTTCTATGAACTGAATTATGTTCTCACAAAATTCATATGTTGAATCCCTAACCCATAATGAGACATTATTTAGAGATGGGACCTTTGGAGATAATTAGGTTTAGATGAAGTCATGAAGATGGGGCCCTCATGCTGGCCCGTATAAGAAGAGAAAGTGAGGTTAGAGCTCTCTCTTCAATGTGTGAGGATACAGTAGAAGGCTACTGTCTGCAAGCCAGGAAGCAGGCCCTCACCAGGAATGGAATTGGCCAGCATCTTGAAACTTAATGAAAGTCTTATGGAGAACCATATATGTCAGATATTTAGCTGTACAGGATGAATGGGGAATTTTGCAGAGATCAATGAGTCTTCAACAAGCTTTACACAAACACATCAGAAGAAGCACTCAATACAAAATGATCAAACACTACTTAGGGGGTTGAATAGCCTAAGAAGCACATAACCAGGAAAAGCAGAGGATGAACCAGAGGCTCTGGCTAGAGGAGAGGACTGAGAGTAGCATTTGCTGGAGACTGATAATTTCCTTGAACAAAGATACGTTCTATCAGAAGATAGAACCATAAAAGAACTTAGAGCCAATTTGTTACTGTCCTTCCCTGGAAGCAGGAGACTCCTAATATATTTGAGGAATAGCCATTTAGATTTTGCTTGAACACTTTCCAACATGAAAAGATCATTTCTCCATAGAGGAGTCATTTCTACTTTTGGAAAAACTTCATGGTCAGAGTTCTTCCTTATATTTACAATGCTTCTGTGTGTCTTCTCAGATGTTCCTTTTTTTCTACCCTCTGGAAGAGGAGTTTAGATTGTCAAAGCCATTCTCTTTCATGTGGTTATTCAGGGCTTTATCACTCCCCCACATATTCTATCAAGCTAAAACTGAGTCACATGGCCCTACCAAATTGGAAAAGAGTGTGTGAAATGCAGTCTACCTGTGCACCAAAGTGCAGGGGAGAATTAATTTATGATGTTAAGGTTCATATACCTTAACTCAGTAAGAATGTGGAGCCACTGAAGCATGTCAAGCTGGGGAGTTACAGAGCAGAGCAAAGTTAGACAGGGCATATATGCTCTGTTTAATGAAGAAAATAAACTGTAATGATGCACTAAGAGGACTTTTGTCTGTTTTTAACTCAATGCAGGAAAATTAGTCCATTGCCAATTAAGCTCTTACTTTTTCCTCTAGAACCAATAGCACGTGGTGACCATCATATGACCTACAAAAAAGACAAACATATATTTTATTAAAACACTTCAAGCACCCAAGTTTGAAGCTCTGTGTTAATATAAGAGCAAGCCTTGTTTTTATGTTCTTAGTCGCACTTTGAAATGACTCACAAAATAATGAGATTTCTCCACCTTTCCAATACAATTTTATCAAATTTCAGTTAGATTACTATTCATGAAGTAACTATTGGGTCCTAATATGTCTAGTGTTGTGGTAGAAATTTGGTCGCTAGCTTCAGCATTCCTCATAAAGATGGGCAAAGTGAAGGACAAAAAAATACAGTTGACTCTCAAAGTATATGTAAAACTACCTGTCTTTAAAAATCTGTCACGGGTGCCTGGGTGGCTCAGTTGGTTAAGTGACTGCCTTCGGCTCAGGTCATGATCCCAGAGTCCTGGGATCGAGTCCCACATTGGGCTCCCAGCTCGGCGGGGAGCCTGCTTCTCCCTCTGACCCTATCCCCTCTCATGCTGTTTCTCTCTCTCTCTCTCTCAAATAAATAAATAAATAAAATCTTTTAAAAAAAAATCTGTCACAAAGCTCTCTATTCTTTCACTCAGCTGAAAAACTTGAGCAAAGCAGCCTTGTCATGGACAGATTAATTTGGAGAGCTGCTGGGCAGAACAGAACTCCTTCTGGGAAGCACAAGGCTCCAGGCTGATTTTGTGCTAGGTGGAAATGTTGTTAAGTAGTGAAAGATATTTCAGATCATGAAAATGTTACCAAGCAATAAAGTCCCCATGCATGTCTATGAGTAGAATGGGCAATTGGTCCTATAGTACCTTATTTTATTTTATCTGATCTGTGTAATAACATTAATGAATGCTCTGAGAACTAAGATAAAAGGCTACAACCAAAATCAGGCATGACATGAGGTTCAAGATGATGTAAAAGTGTGAAGAAGATACTAACATTGGTTTGAGGAAGTCAGAGTGGATTTAAAAATATGGTAGCAGTTGGATAATTAGTTAAATAATGAGTGAAAAATGACAAAATCTGGAGGAGATAGACTGATTGTGGTATATGTGGGACTGAAGCCAAATGATATAAACAAGGCAAGAGCAAATGAGTACCAAAAGGTTAAATCAGTTGTATTTCTTATGGTCAGCTATTTTGCATACTGACCTTCCTTTTGTATATCTATGCTCCATTTTCATAAATCCATCATTGTCTATCTAGAAGGGAAGTTCTATGAGTCCAGCATCTACAATGTTTTTACCATCAAGGCTTTAAAAAAAATGCTGTAATATTCAAAATTTATATCCTTCTACTATTAATCATTTTGCATATGATTTACAGATGGGAAATGCAAAATCTAATTGCAAGTTCTGAAGGAAAAAAGTCCCAGTCATTGGGCAGAAAACTGTGAGGACTTTTTTTTTTTTTGAGTATAATAAAATGCCTTGATTTTATATGGATATTTTCCAACAATAGTACTCGTTTATTTGTAAAACATGAAGTTCATGTTCCTGTCCAGGAAATAAGTATAATTTCATAAAGGGCTACAAAACTATGAGCTAAAAATTTGTAGTAGATAAAGGAACATTAGTAATAACATGCATTTACTTTGATCATAAAATGATAAGTGCATTTGAAATATTCTGTAAAGAGCACTTTGCCACTCACTTTTGTTATATGCCTACAGATTTGTTATAAGACAAACATCAAATCAGTCTTATTATATTATGTGACAATTTTTTCATCTAAGTGTATATGATATAGATTATTTGCCACTATAATTAAACCAGGTTAATGCCATCATGGTTATTTAATGTGGACATACATCTGTGTCTTTTTAAAAATATCACATTCCCCTTTGAATCTATAATGGCACAAAAGGAGTGGAAGAGAAAAAGAGGTGGAACAGTTAGATTGAAAGAATATAGGTAAATATGGTGTCTGATGGGACAAACATAATTTCAAAGCATATTTTATAGTAGGCAATAATCACTGTTTGCTGATCATTCTTTCTTTAAAGCTATTCTGGTCAGAACAGGAAAGTAAAATATCATTACCCTGTATAATCTTTCAAAGCATGCTGGTAGTAATATTATTATTTACTTATTACTTTTTGCTTTTCTCTGCCAATATAAATAAAATTGTTAGAATAGAATATTTTAAAGCCTGCTGATCAATGGTATCCAGGACTATGTCTGGAAAAAGAAAAAAGAAAGTAGGAAAGAAAGGAAGGGAGGGTGGGAAGGAGACAGACAGAGACAGGGACAGAGAGGCACAATTAATTTACTGCAGCAAGGGAGAACAAGACATTTTGGAGGAATTATTGTATTCCAGTAGAAGGAACTGGGTTTTACTAGTGTGAGTTGGGGCTTAATAATTCTAAAGAGGGAGTAGGGCAGCAGAGACCAGCTCTGGATTGAATACTGTCAAGAAGCAGGGCCGGTTCAGTAATTGTTGCTCAGGAGAAAGAAAGAATGTGAGGAAACAGCAGTTACTCAGGAAGAGTTGTCATTTTGGTTGTATCCTCTTAGAGATGTTGCTTTCTGCTGGCCTTGGACCCGTTCAGATGAAAATGTTGTTGACATCTTCTTAGAAACATCACAGTCTGATTTCCAGAGCTGATTCTCACTCTTTCAATTATACCACCAGGAAAAGAAGGAGGACGAAGAGGAAGAGGAGGAGGAGGAGGAGAAGAAGAACAGGAAGAACAAGAAGAACAAGGACAAGAACAAGAACAAGAACAAGAACAAGAACAAGAACAGAACAAGAACAAAAACAAGAACAAGAACAAGAAGAACAAGAAGATGAACAAGAAGAAGAAGAAGAACAAAAACAAGAAGAAGAAGGAAGAGATGATGATTGAGGCACAGAAAGAAAAAAGAACTTAAAATGATCACTTAACTCGTTTGCAAATTTTAGCACGAGAAATCAGGTTTCATAATTCCCAAGATATCAATCTCTCTAATAGCAACATCAGAAGACTTTTGAAAAAGCAGTCTATTTTTTGTGTTGGTATTCATTATGATTAGCAAATGGATCAATTTCCAGGAAGAAGGGAAAATCAATAAAATCAATAATAATATTGATTTTTAAAAAATCAATAGTTTTGATTTTATTTTGTGGGATTCTTTTGTCCTTCCTGTTAAATTCTAATGAAACATGTTCTTTGTATTTGCATTTGTGCATATGTAAGCAGCAGTTCATCCTGCATCAAAATAACCACTTTGCAGGGTGCCCCTCCACCTTAATGACACAAAAAATGATTACATTAATTACCTAGAGTGTGAGAGATTTCTTGTGCTTTACTACATGGCAAAGCCACCCAGCCCTTTGCCTCTCACATTTATATAGCTTCGGGAAAGCTCTAACTCATTGGAGGGGTGCTCAACCTGAAACTCAAAGGTCGTCATGGTAATGCACTTATTTTTCATTGTTAACAGACAAGCTTCTTTTTCTTTGAAAAGCTGTGTACAGAGGCAGAGGGTACATGCATACAAATCATCAGACTAAAATGAAGGTTAGAATAGTGCACCAGCCAGAATCATTCAGTTTGGCTTAGAGATTAGATACCACCTTCTGAGGTTGAGTAAACTCTGGGTCATGATCCTAATACGTGATGTTAATCAGTGCTGAATTTCAAATCTTGCTTGTGTACAAGTCGTGTATCTTGTCTTCTGGCACATATCTGTTTTCTTTAGCCTTCTCTCCTTCTTGGTATGTTCTTCCCCTCATTTTTCTCCTAGACCTACACGTAGTTTCTTTTTTTTTAATTTTTTTTCTTGGGGTGCCTGGGTGGCTCAGCTGGTTAAGCGTCTCTCTTCAGCTCAGGTCATGATCCCAGGGTCCTGGGATCAAGCCCCGCATCATGCTCCCTGCTCGGTGGGAAACTGCTTCTCCCCCTCCCACTCCCCCTGCTTGTGTTCCCTCTCTCGCTGTGTCTCTCTCTGTCAAATAAATAAATAAAATCTTTAAAAAAAAGTTTTTCTTCTTATACAGCTTTACTGAGGTCTAACTGAGAAGAAAAACTGTATATATTTAAGGTGAAAACCTTGAAGTTTTGGTATAAATAAACCTTGTGGAAATAATCAGCACAACTGAGCTAATTAACCTACCTGTGATTGCACTTAGTTATCGTAACTAGAATCTTTTTCAGCAGTCTTTTTTCTAAGATGCTCTAACTTTCTTAATCCTGCTGCCAGAGTCCATTCCAAACAGTAGACTATACATTATTTTGTTCTTATTAAATACAGTAATGAAAAAGTTGGATTTTAAGATCAAAATATCAGTTCTAGGGGTGCCTGGGTGGCTCAGATGGTTAAGCATTTGCCTTTGATTCAGGTCAGGATCCCAGGGTTCTGGGATCAAGCCCCACGTCTGGCTCCTGGCTCAGCGGGGAGTTTGCTTCTCCCTCTCTGCCTCTCCCTCTGCCTCTCCCCCAGCTCATGCTCTCTTTCTCTCTCTGTATCTCTGTGTCTCAAATGAATAAATAAAATCTTTAAAAAATATATCAGTTCTACCATGTACCTTGGGTTATTAATTTTGTAAGCTTGTTTACTTATTGTTTTAATGTGCTTAGTACAATAATTGGCATCTTATGAGTTAAAAATAATAACTGTTATAAGTATTAGTGTTAAGGGACAAATATCTGAGCAATGGAGCAAATAGATGATTGTGGTTGTTTTTGAAAGTGAGGGACTCTCATGAAAAAATACAAAACAAAAAACAAAACTCCCTGGGAACTAACCCTTTAGTACCAGAAGAGTGAATAAATTTACCATTTACCTCCTCATAAGGCATTTTATAATGACTAATGGAAAAATGTCTTGCTTAATTTTCAACCATACCCTCTTACCTTTTGCCCAGATGTCTTCAATTCATCCCATCCTTTCTGCTGCAATAGCAACATCTCATTTGACCACATTCCCTTTTCTAGATTGAAAATAAACGCCAAGTATCTCATGAAGCTGCTAGAGGTCTCTACTTAATTGCTCAAGGTAAACCCCAAGCATCATATTTGAGTATCCCTCCATTTGACCCTTTCCACGAGTCCATCAGCAAGTCCTGTAGCTATTTTACGTCCAAAATATATCATCAACCATCTCAGATCCACCCAACCCTCTCCGTTTCCAATACTGTTGAGGTCCAAGTCCCCACCGTATTTCTCCTCTTTGACATGAACAGCATTCACTTGGGGATTACTTTTGACACACACCCCTAGTCCATTCTTCATACAACAACCAGCCTGACTTTTTAAACAACAGACTAATTCTTGTTTTTCTTCACCTTATTATCCTTCCATTTTATAGATTAATACCTCAACTTAGAATGGCTGGGAAGGTCTTGGAAAAATGGCTCAGCATGCCATCTCTCTTCCCTCACCTATGTTTGCTACAGTCAAATTATGCTCAGTCTCTTTCTATTCTGAAATAGATTTTTTTTCATGAGGGTTTTTGAACTTCTTTTCCCTCTGCCTAGAATTCTCTTCCCCCACGTGTATGCATTATTAAGTCTTTGCTCTAATACACTTCCAGAGAGATCTTCTCCAACCACCCTTTTTATTCTTTTTTAAATTTTAATTTTAAGTCCAGTTAGTTAACATACAGTGTAATACTAGTTTCAGGTGTACAATATAGTGATTCAGCAATTCTGTACATCACTGGGTGCTCATCATGACAAGTGCACTCCTTAATCCACCTGTTTCACCCATCCCCCCACCAACCTCCCCTCTGGTAACCCTCAGTTTGTTCTCTATAGTTAAGAGTCAGTTTCTTGACCACCACCCTTTTTAAAGTAAGCTGCTGACTCCCTGTCATTTTACACAGTCGCTTTCTATATCACCTCGTTCCCTATCTCTATAAGAATTATCGTAACTTGAAGTTATCTTTTTTATTAGTATGCTTATGTACAGTAGAATGCAGCTTCATATGAGTATTTTGGCCTATTGATGGATTTCTAAAATCTAAAAGAGTTTCTTTTACATAGAAGGCAATTGAAAAAGAGTGTTTTAATAAATAACACCCTTCCAACCAAACATTATAATATTTTTTGCTATAATTCCTTATAGCATTTTATTTTCATCAATTTTATGAAGCAGGTTACATTTGTTGTAAGTATAATATTTTGTGTATGTGGTCTCTCAGCTTAACTAAATTCAAAATCTCTTGAGGACACATTGCATGTCTTCTAAATCTTTGTCTCCTCTATGGGCAGCAGAAGGTAAACTGAAAAGAAAGACCATTACTTCAAACTTAATTTAGGTTCACATTATGCCTCCCATATTTAATAATTACAATCTGGAGAACTTTCTCTGAAACTTAATTTGGGCAGCTATGATAGTCCTTGAAATTATAAAAATTAAATTAACATTATATCAACTCTCTGGCAAATTGACACCCAATGATATATGTATGCTTTATTGATTAGTTTCCTATGTCTAATATCATTTCTTGGACACAGACATTACTCAAAAAATTAATTTACTAATAATAAAACAAAAACTTTATTTAGCATTTATTGTGTGCCAGGAATTGTACTAAGTATTTTACTTGAATTACCTTCCACCTTCCTAACAGCTCTGAAAGGAAAATATTATCCTCATTCTATAAATGAAAAAACTGACAGTTTAAGTTACTAAACAAAAAATCCCCAGGTGATTTAGCTACTGTTTAGAAGATCAAAGATTAAGGGGTGCCTGGGCAGCTCAACTGGTTAAGCATCTGCCTTGGGCTCAGGTCATGAGCCCCAAGTTGGGCTCTCTGCTCAGCAGGGAGCCTGCTTCGCCCTCTCCCTGCTGCTCCCCCTGCTTGTGCGTTCCCTCTCTCTCTCTCTGTCAAATAAATAAAATCTTTAAAAAAAATAAAAAAGAAAATCAAAAATTAGAACCCAGATTGGTCTGTGCTTTTACACTAGAAAATTCGGACTTTCATTCATTTATCTATTCATTTATCTAGAAGAATTGTGAACATTTTTTAGATTGTGATTACTATTAAGAAAGGTAATCATAAAATCTAAAAGATAAAGTTATATAATTTTCTTTCATATGTGTCTTTAGGCTAGATATAAAGAGAATTGGCATACGTATCAAATATAGATTTAAAAAAAATTATCTTAAGAGGTCTTCCTCTACCTTTTATCATATTCTCTATTATGTAATTCTTTTAATTACGAAGTAGGAAATTGTAGTTAATTCACCAGTGTTCAGTATATTATCTCATGATATCAGTATCTGGGGATAACATGGTATGATCTTACTATTTTTGTGTTTTCTATTTTTGTTTTTTGTATTTTGTGTTGTTTAAAAGAAAGGGATTAGAAGTCATTACGGGTTCCTAGAATAGGATACTTTTTTTCCTGGAACACAACCTGCATTGTGTATCTTCTAAGGGGAAGACTAACTATTGGATCTACTTCCAAATGAAATAACTTCCAATATCTCAGTGACAACTATGTAAATGTCTGTCTTTCTCTATAAATCACTAATTAATCTTGTAGGACTATGGAATTGATGTATAATCGAAAAAACTGACTCTGAGTGATGTTTGTATTCAATTAATAAATTCCACTTTGCTGCATTCTTGATGCATTTATTGGCCCATAAAGTCACAAGTGCCATGTCCAGGGACTGATTGTGTTTATTTAGCAGGAATATTCCTCTTTGCAGTCAATATTCTGTACACTCTACTTATCCATATGACCTCAGCATCTGGGAACTCCTGCATAATTCAGTGTATAAATAAGATAGGGAAAACCATAAATAATTTAACACACTGGACTGTGTATTTTCAATAGCAAAATTGCTCAGTTTTTGATTTTGTGGATATTATTTGATTGTCAATGAATTTATGCGCAGGAAATTTTTAAAAATTTCCTATATTGATTTTTTCAGTTAACAGGGTTTGCTACAAAGTATAAAGATGAGGTAGGAAGCTCTTAAGCTTGCTATTCATTTTGACACTTAATAACTCTTTAGAATAGCTCTAAACTCTTTTAACTCTCTTTTTTACCCTGTGACTAATGACAGTGAAAGTGTAACATGCCAGGTAATCACATGTTTTATCTTCCAAACCAGTCCAGTTTTGATCAAAGGCAATGTTACTACTAATTATACTAAGACAACAGGTGCAATCCTGGACCACTGTCCTCTGCAATCAGGGTTGTATGACATTATAAGCATAAGAAAAGGGCGTGGAATTTAGGTTCAGACATGTTTTGAATATTACTTCTGACCTTTGTTGGCTGTGTGAATTTATGCAAGTCACTTTAATTCTTGAGCCTTAGATTCCTTACCCAAAAAATCGAAACAATAATTCGGTTGATTCTATAATTTGTGATAATTACATTCAAATTATATCAAACACAAAGAAGGGATTCAATAAATGGTAGTTAATTTGTTGTTATATTTATATTCTCAGGACTTACATGGCATCTAACATATGGATGATGATCAATCAAGACTGTTGAATGAGTAAATTGAGTAAATGAACAAATTAATCAAATCAATGAATGCAATACAAATAAACAGATTTAATGTATACTAAATGAAGTCACAGATGCTGCTTATGATGATCCTATAGATGATAGATGGGTCCTATAGATGATGGATGGGTCAGTAAACTGACAAACCATGTATCCTTGGGAAATGTCTCTCAGGCACAAAAAAATAATGAAATAAGAAAACAATCCCAAATTTAATACTATTAAGCAAAACAAGAATTTAAATACTTTCCTGTATACATTTAAATCCCCTGGATGATCGTAATCATAATTTCTTTTTTTTTAAAGATTTTATTTATTTATTTGAGAGAGAGAATGAGAGAGAGAGAGAGAGAGAGCATGAGAGGGGGAAGGTCAGAGGGAGAAGCAGACTCCCTGCCGAGCAGAGAGCCCGATGCAGGACTCCATCCCGGGACTCCAGGATCATGACCTGAGCCGAAGGCAGTCGCTTAACCAACTGAGCCACCCAGGCGCCCACATAATTTCTATGCATTCATGTTAATCATATAAAAGAGAGTAAGACATTTTCTACTTTTGTTATCAAATATTTTTGGTTTTTTCCTTGCTCTATTTTAATCAGTGTTTCATTAATTATGATAGGCTGTTATGCCATATTAAATAAGCACAAAATACCAAATGCAACAAGGATTTATTTTCGGTGTGTGTAAAGGCCTCTATGGGTCCAGATGACTCTATGGGACAACTGTCCCCACTACAGCAGCAAAGTGTCAAGGGTCTTAGAACTTGTGGCTCCATCATCATATGCACATAAGGATTCCTCTTTGATCTCTATTCAATGAAACATTGCTTTCTCTTGCCTGCTTTTTTTGGGGGGACTTGGCCACCCTGGCCATTTTTCATAATACTCTGGGCTTGTTTTTATTTGCTTGCCGATTTGATTCGTGGCTTTGCTGAACTATTTTAGTGAAGTCTGTTCCCAACACACTGTGCAGTCTCTGAGGTCGTTCCCCAGAGGGTGCAGCCTTGGGTGTGTACACAGTCATCCTGTGATGAAAGTGGGTTCAGCAGGGCTCCCTTTGATTCCCTTTCCCTGATCTCCTCGTTAGGATGTTTACCTCTGTTAGTATTATTCCCAGCTGTTAGCCTCCATTCCCTGCCAGCTGATTCTTCTACTGGTTTCTCCAGTGCCCTGGAGGCGTAAATGGTTCTGCATTCTGATCCCATTAAATCTGGGCCGCTGTTTTTGAGACCCATTTTTTAGGTATTCTTTTTTGTTTTTGTTTGTTTGTTTTTGTTTTTTGTTTTTTCAAACTTGAGGTGGGTCCTTAGTTGTTTCTTTCCTTGGTCCTACTGATCAGTTAGTTGGGTTTAATGCCTTCTCATGAAGCTACCAACTTCCTCTTAATGGCTTTACTCCAGCATGGCCACTGGTTCTGAAAATAGCTTTAGATTTCAATTTCCAATACTCTGTTGCAAATAAAATCCATTCCCTGGGGAGAGCTTTGAATCTCTTTGCCCGTAAGTTCAGCCTCCATCTCCTGGCAAATCTCTGCCACTACTCTGGAGTTGGAGACAGAGACAGTGGCCTTTTTCTTGTGTATTGATGCTCTTGCTTTACAAAACAGGGACTTGGGCAGGAGCAGTAGTGTCTGGTTTTCTTGGCTTACTGCTCTGGGTGGGGGACCTACACCCTATCAGCAAGCTGAAGAAAGGGCAACTGGGGCCCAAGTATTCCCGGTGGACTAAGGTAGAGCCTCCACCCTACCAGTGGGGGCAGAATGGAGGTAGGGAGCCCCCAAACTCTTGCTCTTACTTGCCTGAAATGTAGATTCTAAAACAAGAAGGGGAGGATGAGAAATGATGGCAGTCTGTCCTTCCTGGGGAGATACTATAGCTTCTGACTAGTAGCTGGGAGAAGAGGGCATTGTCAACTTCTGCTCAGAGTGGAACCTACATTACAATGAGCCAGGGAAGAGAAAGCACGCCGGGGCTCAAATACCATAACATCCTCTTGTTAACGAGATTCAGTATTTTTCTTGAATAAATGTGTCTTTATTTGCTGTATGCAAATAGGGCAATTTTCAGAGACTTTAAATGTTGTGGTTTTGCAGTCAAATGCTCTACCCCTAAGCTATACCCCCAATGTTGTGGTTTTGTTGTCCTTGTTTTAATTTTCATCATTTATGTTGGTTTTTTTTTTTTTTTACTGAGATGAGGGTTCATGGAGCTCCTACTTACATGTCTCCTCTAGTATTTTTTAATTCTCATTACACATTTCAATGGGGAGCTTTATAAGAATATCAATGCCTAGCCCAAATCTGCAGAAATTCTGATTTAACTTACTGAATGACATTCAAGGAAACCAAATTAATGGTCATAACTACATGTATTTATATCTTAATATCATGCTATCAAATAGTATTAGTGCTCATTAATGTTTCCTTTGTCTGCCAGTTACTGGATATACAGAATACTATTTTTTCTTTCCCCTTAAAGGTGGATAGATTCATGTGACCAGATATTGTGAAAGACAAGTAGTGACATGTATCATTCTGGGGAAAAAATGCTCAAGCAGAGGTGTTCAATTTTCTATTCTCATTTGATTCAGTTACATTTTCCTACTCTGACAAGCCTTGAAATCTCATCTTGAGGTTGAAGTGACAGAGGATCAATGCAGCCTGGAATCCTGAATCCCTGGCAGAGTCAGTAGCTCTGAAGAGCTATCTGAGTCTATAGCAAAGAAAGAAAACTGTCATGTAGATATCCTTACTTCTTAGACAAAACCTAGTTTAATCTGACTGAATCAATCATTATTATCAGTTGTCCTCCAAATAATTAATAGACTGAATGCTATCTGAATAAAGATGTCAACAGCATTTTGGGGGAACTTCACAAATTGACATTGAAATTTAAATGAGTAAGAAAATAATTTCTTAAATAAGATGAAAAAGGGCTAATAAAAATTACTGATGTGTTTGACTACATTAAAGTTAAGAACATTTTTTTCAAAAGATATCTTAAAGCAACTACAAATCCAAGCCATAAACAAGAAGTATTTGCTACATCTATCATGTACAAAGTACTAATGTCACAAATATATGAGGTAAAGCTTCCTAAGAAAAGTGCAAACAAAAGGAGATATAAAATTAACATATCTTTAAAGAAACACAAAATGAGATATTTAATCTCACCCTAAGCTAGGGAAATGCAAAGTGAGATCATAATGATTCCACTTTTAAATTACTCAATGGGATTAATTAGGATTAATTAAATAATATAAAAAATGAATGTTGAAGAGTCTATAGTTCAACTCTGTTATATTTTTGTTTGTAGTATACGTTTATCATCCACTTTGGAAAATAATTTGGCATTACCTTTTAAAGTTGAACATGCATACATTCTAAGATTTACCCATTCAACTCCTAAGAAATGTGTACATAGATGTTTTCAAGAATACTCATAGCAGGGGTGCCGGGTGGCTTAGTCGTTAAGCATCTGCCTTCGGCTCAGGTCATGATCCCAGGGTCCTGGGATCAAGCCCCGCATCCGGCTCCCTGCTCAGCAGGAAGCTTGCTTCTCCTTCTCCCACTCCCCCTGCTTGTGTTCCCTCTCTCGCTGTCTCTCTCTCTGTGTCAAGTAAATAAAATCTTTAAAAAAAATTAAAAAAAAAGAATACTCATGGCAGCACTAATTTAATAGCAAAAACTGTCTGGACATAATCTACAAGCTAGCAAGAGAAGGAACAAACAAATTGTGTTATATTTACATAGTAATTATTATACAGCCATACAAAAGAATGAGCTAGTGTCACACATGACAATATGGGTGAAAGTTTAAAGCCTAAAATTGAATAATAAATCCAAGAACCCAGAGATGATATTTAATATGATTACCCATTTAAATTTAAACTCAGTAAAATTAAACAATGTTTAGAGGGGTGTGTGTATATTTGTGTGTGTGTGTGTGTGTGTATAAAAAGAAA
Organism: Mirounga leonina; assembly: GCF_011800145.1. Classification (NCBI taxonomy): domain Eukaryota; kingdom Metazoa; phylum Chordata; class Mammalia; order Carnivora; family Phocidae; genus Mirounga; species Mirounga leonina. The sequence goes on from NW_023270418.1 coordinate 4,234,986, forward strand.
AAAACAGCAGAAGAGCGATATGCACAAAATTCAAAATGGTGGTTCCCTTGAGGACTTTGAGGAATTTGGATAAAGGAAGCATTACATATATAAGTATAGATAATAAATAATGTTCTAGTCCTTAAGTAGAGTGGTGAGTTCAGGAATAAAATAATAATAATGAGCCAAGATTGTATTGATGATATTATCATGTCTTGAACCAAGGGTTATTTTTAATTTATTCCTGTGCACCTAAGATCCAATTAAAAAATTCCCTTGGCAATCGGGGTATATAGCCAAGGTTGAGAATCACTGAACTAAATCAATCCTTGATATTCATTATATGATATGACAATTAGTAGAATAAGAATCTCCTGGGAGCTGGTTAGAATCCCTGAATCTCAAGCCCATGTCAGACCTACTGAATTAGAATCTACATTATCAATATCCTTAGGTGATCCTTATGTATGATAAATTATAAGAAGCACTGCACCACCTTATCACTAATGTGACTGTCAATATAATTTTTTAAAATATGCTTGGAAATAATTCCAAGTAAAAAGTGAAGAGGTAAAGACATTATAAAAGTTTGAGTTGTTTTTTGAAAGCATGAATTTTTGAAACAAATTAAACTTCATATTATTTTAATCTTCTTGATATACAATAACTACTTGCAATAAAAATTTCAAAAACTAAAAGATTGCATTTGATTTTCTGAAACTAATTCAAAGAATAAATAAACTATTGAATAGGAAAATAATGGTGCCTATGAGTAAAAAGGCCACCTACACTGAAATACAGAAATTGTAACATGAAGTCATATAACCTAACTAGTTCACTTATGTGCTTAATAAAGAATATGTGAAAACTATCAGTAAAACTGCCAGGGTATGATAGAGGTTAGTCTTGCAGTTTAGGATCTTTGCTTCAAATCCTATATTCCTTTTACCGTTTTTATGAACAAAATGCAAGAACCGATTAGCTTTCCATCCCCATGAGTATGTTATGTATTTTAACACAATGAAAAGCCATTGTATAGTAAGAAATCTAAGAAATAAACAACTTCAGTTAGCTTCCTTAGTTTTAATTAAGATTACTTCTTTAGCTTTTACTCATTTATCTCACTTCCACTTCTCAAGAACTTCAGGCAACTGCTTTCTAGACACTAAAGCCAGGTAAAGGAAGTTAATTTAAAAATATAGTCAGGAATTTTCTATTTTCTCTTGAGTTGGACTGGGGCAAATACTCTAGGGAAGATCTACATAATGATGCTTTCATCATAACCACTATAGTAAAAATGATAATATTGAGAAAGATAACTTTTTTAAAGATTTTATTTGTTTATTTGAGAGAGAGAGAGAGGTGGGGAGGTAAAGAGGGAGAGGGAGAAGCAGGCTCCCCACTGAGCAGGGAGCCTGAAACAAGGCTCAATCCCAGGACCCCAGGATCATGACCTGAGCTGAAGGCAGACATTTAAACGATTGAGCTACCCAGGCGCCCTGAGAAAGATAACCTTTTAAAGGATACATTGGGTGCATACAATATTTTTTATATGATGGAGAAAAACGTAAATCACTCGTAAAAAGTTTCTAGAAAATTCAGGGAAGATTGGGAAGATAGTGGTTTTGAAATGACATCTCTGCTCTCCCTTTTCATTCCCACTCTGGAAAGCTACCACCTGGAAGAAGGGAAGCTCGTGGAAGCATCAGTGGACTTGAGGCTGAGGGTTTTCATGGGTGACAGGAGGTGCAAGTCTAGGTCAAGCCAAAGGCCAGCAGCACAGGGGACTGATCTTGCTTCTGCCATGTCTCAGATAAAAACTGCAAATCCCTGAGGAGGCCTCAGAAGGCAGTCCCTTAGAGTGGGATTATACCTGCTGACCCCCAGAGTACGTCCAGGGTGACTGTGTTTAATTCTGCCCCTTTGCCAATCCCTCTGGGTGATGAGTCAAAGGACTGGTGTCAGAGGTTGCTGCTGACCCTACACTGGGAAAGAAATAGTTGTTTGCACTCCCAGAAATCTCAGTGCCAGGAAGCTCTTTTCCATTCCTAAGTGGAAGGATAATGGTGTAACTGTCTGATCCCTTTCCGAGAACTCACTCATTCATGAGTCACAGAAGTAGAGATAGCTGTGGCACCCACTGCCTGCAGGTTTGCCATAGCGTGGGAAGCCTTCATGGCCTGATCTGTTCTGAGGTTGAGGGAATACTTAATAAATCCTTTACAATCAGGAGTAGGCAAAAACCCAAGAAAACAATGAACAACAGCAACAAATTCCCAGAAAAGACTCCATCCCTGATGACAAAAGACTGGTAGGTACGTAGAGACCAAGGGGTCTCCTTGACAGAGGACTGCTTGAAGAGTTGAAAGGTCACTTTAGGAGGAAATTAAAACTCTTATTGAGACGGTACTCGAACATACACCGTACACATGCATACATGCCAAAAGTTTCTGGGACCGTAAAATAAATGCAATTTTTAAATGTAAAAATTCACAAGTGAGATTCAGTTTCCAGCAACAATGTTATAGTAAACATGAGGTTTGCTTAGCACATTAAACTAGAAAAGCAGCTATTCTCCATAGTTCTTAAACTTTCTTTGATACTCTACTTTCTTTCTCCTTTAGTGCATTCTGGTATAAATCCTCAGGAAGCTCTAGATCTCTCATTTGTTCTTCATCTTGTCCACTCTAATCAGCTTATATATGCAGAGAGTTTCCATTTTTAAAATTTTATTAAAATTAAAATTTTCTTGGGTGCCTGGGTGACTCAGTCGGTTAAGCATCTGCCTTAGGCTCAGGTCATGATCCCAGGGTCCTAGGATCGAGCCCCACGTTGGGCTTTCTGCACACTGGGCAGTCTGCTTCTCCCTCTCCCCTCCCCCACACTCATGCTCTCTCTCCCTATCTCTCTCTCTCAAATAAATAACATCTTTAAAATAAATAAAGTAACTAAAGTTAAAATTTTGCTTTTGGGCATTTTTACTTTTTGTCTCATTGCTGATGATTTCATGGATGTGGTATATTTCTTACCTCTCTAAGATGATTAAGTAATCCATATAAAATCAATACCTGTAAAGGGCTTGCAAGGGCCCCACACAGGAAAGAAAAAAATTTAGCCACCACCACTATGATGACTACTGCTGCTATTACCATTGTTGGGGTAAAATCCAATACTGCTTGTGCCATTAAATTTTTCTTTCGGTACCAATTTTACCTTTTGCAGAGATTTTTTTCTTACTTATTCACGTGTTGAGATTCCTCAATTGTTCGAACATTCTTGGTTGTGTGCTCTTAGGGAGAGTATCTAATGTTGTGAATTCTATCTCATTTTCAGACTAAGAAAGGAGAAGTGCACAATAGCATGTGGTTGTGTTCAGTGCGGTATTCAAAGTGTGGAATCTTCCTGATTCTCACAAATGTTGCCAAATGCGACACAACACTGCCTCTCTAGCCTGAGATCCTTTATTCCCTGCTCTTGCTTAGAAAGAGACTCCAGAAATTCACCTTCCTGCTTGATTCTCTCCTAGTTCCTCTGATTCTATTCAGTGCTTCCATTTACGGTACATTCCTGGAACTCATGTAATTTTTTCAACCATCCTCCTTTCCATTTTAATTATAATCATTAGTATTAGGAGATGAGGTCTTTGGGAAGGGTTACATAGGTGATGAGGTGGGGCTCTCATGATGGGATTAGTGCCTTAATAAGAAGAGGAAGACCTCTCTCTCTCACTCTCTTTCTCTCTCTCTCTCTTCGTTAAGTGAGAACAAAGTAGAAGTCAACCACGTACAAGCCTGGGGAGGAATTCTTACCTGAATCCAACCATGCTGCCACCTTGATCTCAGATTGCCAGCCTCCAGAACTGTGAGAAAATAAAATTATTCTGTTTGAGCAACCTGAGCTAAGACACTTATCATCGCTGTGTTCTATTTATTGTTTTCAAGATATTTCTATTTTTTTCATTATTTTTTAGGAATTTGGAAGGAGATAATAACCTAGCATCCTCTGGGGCGCCGGGGTGGCTTAGTCGTTGAACGTCTGCCCTCGGCTCAGGTCATGATCTCAGGGTCCGGGGATTGAGCCCCGCATCGGGCTCCGTGCCCCCCGGGGGGCCTGCTTCTCCCTCTCCCACTCCTCCTGCTTGTGTTCCCTCTCTCGCTGTGTCTCTCTCTGTCAAATAAATAAAATCTTTTAAAAAAAGAAAAGAATCTAGCATCCTCTTCTCAGGAGGTTGGTTCTGACAGATTCACAGTGTTTTCTGTAAATTTTAAGTAAAATACTTAATCAGGCCAAGGAAAAGTAGAAAAGCCTTCCAACACATTTCATACCTGAAGGTTAATTTACTTATTATTAACATAATTATTCAATCAATAAATTGAATGAAAATATATAATTCATGAACATATACGGAAAAACATTGATGAAATTTGCCAGTTATTCTTGATGAAAATTATTAAATAAAATGGAAATAGTTGTAGCAGTCAACTTCCAGTAAGGTATATATTGTAGCTACAAAGAGCTCTGAAATCTCGGTGGCAATGAAAGAAATTTCTTTCTCAAATTCCATTGTACTGTGGCTTGGCTGTGTTTCAACTTCTCTCTTTTCTTTTCCCTTTGTTTCTTTGTTTCTTTTTATTTTTGTCACTACTCTGCTCAAAAGCCTTCAGTGGCTTCTGATTTATTTATTTATTTTTTGCTTATACTTGATACACAATGTTACATTAGTTTCAAGTGTATATGTATAACATAGTGATTCAACTTCTAGATTTCTCTTTTCAACTTTGCTTCATGTATCTTCTGCATTTAATCATGCAGGACGAAGCAGCCCTAATCATGAATACACTGTTCCTATGTCAGAGGGAAAAATGCATGTTGGCAAATCCTGCAGGGGCCTGAGGTTCTACTTGCACATGGTAAGCTATGGTTTCTGCTTATGCTCTATTTACCAGAGCAAGCCACATGATCAAGACTGCTGTCCCAGGAGCAGGGATATAACTTCTTCCACAAGGAGGCACTGCAAGTCAAATTACAGTGGGCAAGAAAATACGGTACTTTCATAGGAAGGGCAGTGTCTGACTACCTGGGAACAATAATTCAATCTATCTCAGAGGTGACCAGTATAAACATGAATAAGTTTCATAAGCTAAGCTTCTCAGCAGATGTCATACTTAATGATAAAATGCTAATGTTATCTTTATTAACAGCATGAATAGAACAGGAATACCTATAATTAGCATTATTAATCATCTTTGTGTTGGTCAACTAATATTTTAAGAAGAGGATATATAATCACTTTACATAGTCAAAAAGAAGATAGCACTTTGTTATTTGGTAATAATGTTATTCAGTATTTTGAAAACCTGAGAATCTCTATTATTAGAAAGATGAGAAAGAGAGAGAGATGTGAGAGCAAGGCGAATTTACCAAAAAAAAAAAAAAAAAGATTAGTCTATAATGGAAAACAACAAAATCTCCCTTACACGATGGTGGGAACATTTAGACTACAACTAGGAATAAAAATAACAAGACCACTAAAAAAATATTAAAAAGGACGGCACGTGATGTAATGAACACTGGGTATTATATAAGACTGATGAATCACTGACCTCTACCCCTGAAACCAATAACACATTATATGTTAATTGATTGAATTTAATTTTTAAAAATTTGTTACTCCTTTTCATAAGTCTCTATTTTTCTATTAATTATTTAAATCCTAATGTTTCTTGGAAATGTACTGGGGGCTTTCTTTGTCACTTTTTTTTTGTCACTCTTGTTATACTCTCCCTGAGTGACATCAGTCATTCTTAACATTTTAACTGCCATTTAAGGCCAACAATTCTCAAATTTTTGTTTGTAATATTACCCTTGTCCTTTTGACAAGTATATCTAGTCAATTGATTGACATGTCCACTTGTATATTTCATAAAAATTTTGAATTCCATCCACAAAACATCTAACTCCTACTTGCTTTTCATATCTTGCTCATTCCATTGCTTTCTCAGAGCAGCTTTACTTGTAATAGCCCCAAACTGGAATTGACCCATTCCAGCAACAGCTGAATGAATAAACAATGTATACTCACACATCAAGGGACTATTGAACAATAAAAAATAATAAACTATTGATTCACATGGTGACATGAATGAATCTCAAAATAATTATGTTGAATAAAAGAGGCCAGACAAAAAAATTAGTATGTAGTATATGACTCCATTTATTTTTTTTATTTTTCTCATTATTTAAGAATCACAATACAACTAAAAACTTTATAATTATATAAAAACAAAGGATACCCTGGATAGCAATACACATTTTAAAACTACCACAAAAAGTATGACAATTTTATATACTCTGGCACACAGGCTTTTCCTCCTCCATTCCCCCACTACACCATATCTACCAAGTTTCTTTAACAAAAAAATCATTCTCTCAACACAACTCTTTATGTTGTGATGATAAAGATCACTTTTGTGTTAGTCTCACTAGGATTCAACTCAGATTTTTTTCCCATTTTATTTATTTTTGAATTTTTCCCCATTTTTAAAAATTAAATTCAATCAATTAACATATAATGTATTATTGGTTTCAGAGGTAGAGGTCAGTGATTCATCAGTCTTACATAATACCCAGTGTTCATTACCTCACATGCCCTCCTTAATGTCTATCACCCAGTTACCCCATCCCCCCATTTCCCTCCCCTCCAGCAACCCTCAGTTGTGTTTCCTATGATTAAGAGTCTCTTATGGTTTGTCTCCCTCTCTGATTTCATCTTGTTTTATTTTTTCCTCTCTTCCCCTATGATCCTCTGTTTTTGTTTTGTTTGTTTGTTTGTTTGTTTAATATTTGATTTATTTATTTGAGAGAGAGAGACAGAGATAGCGAGAGGGAGCACAAGCAGGGAGGAGAGGGAGAAGCAGGCTCCCCACTGAGCAGGGAGCCCGACCCCAGACTCGATCCCAGGACCCCGGGATCATGACTCAAGCCGAAGGCAAATGCTCAACTGACTGAACCACCCAGGTGACCCTGATCCTCTGTTTTGTTTCTTAAATTCCACATATCAGTGAGATCATATGATAATTGTCTTTCTCTGATTGATTTATTTCGGTTAGCATAATACCCTCTAGTTCCATCCATGTCGTTACAAATGGCAAGTTTTCATTTTTTTGATGGCTGAATAGTATTCCATTGTGTGTGTGTGTGTGTGTGTGTGTATACACACACTTTATCCACTCATCTGTTGATGGACATCTAGGTTCTTTCCATAGTTTGGCTATTGTGGACATTGCTATAAACATTGGGGTGCAGGTGCCCCTTTGGATCCCTACATTTGTATCTTTGGGATAAATACCCAGTAGTGCAATTGCTGGGTTGTAAGGTAGCTCTATTTTCAACTTCTTGAGGAACTTCTATACTGTTTTCCAGAGTGGCTGCACCAGTTGCATTCCCACCAACAGTCAGAGGGTTCTCCTTTCTCCTCATCCTCACCAACATCTGTTGTTTCCTGACTTGTTAATTTTAGCCATTCTGACTGGTATGAGGTGGTATCTCATTGTGGTTTTGATTTGTATTTCCCTGATGCCTGGTGATGTAGAGCACTTTTTCATGTGTCTGTTGGCCATTTGGATGTCTTCTTTGGAGAAATGTTCATGTCTTCTGCCATTTTATCCATTTATTGATTGGATTATTTGCTCTCTGGGTGTTGAGTTTGGTAAGTTCTTCATAGATTTTGGATACTAGCCCTTTATCTGATATGTCATTTGCAAATATCTTCTCCCATTCTGTCGGTTGTCTTTTGGTTTTGCTGTTTCCTTTGCTGTGCAAAAGCTTTTTATCTTGATGAAGTGCCAATAGTTTATTTTTGCCTTTGTTTCCCCTGCATTTGGCGATGTGTCTAGCAAGAAGTTGTTGTGGCTGAGGTCGAAGAGGTTGCCGCCTGTGTTCTCCTCTAGGATTTTGATGGATTCCTGTCTCACATCTAGGTTTTTCATTCATTTTGAGTCTATTTTTGTTTATGGTGTAAGAAAATGATCCAGTTTCATTCTTCTGCATGTGGCTGTCCAGGTTTCCCGACACCATTTGTTGAAGAGACTGTCTTTTTTCCATTGCATGTTTTTCCTGCTTTGTTGAAGATTATTTGACCATAGAGTTGAGGGTCCATATCTGGGCTCTCTATTCTGTTCCATTGATCTATGTGTCTGTTTTTGTGCCAGTACCATACTGTCTTGATTACAGCTTTGTAATAGAGCTTGAAGTCCATAATTGTGATGTCACCAGCTCTGGTTTTCTTTTTCAACATTCTTTTGACTATTCAGTGTCTTTTCTGGTTCTATACAAATTTTAGGATTATTTGTTCCAGCTCTGTGAAAAAAGTTAATGGCATTTTGATGGGGTTTGCATTGAATGTGTAGATTGCTCTACGTAGCATAGACATTTTAACAACATTTGTTCTTCTAATCCATGAGCATGGAACGTTTTTCCATTTCTTTGTGTATGACTCCATTTAGGTAGAATTCTAGAAAATGCAAACCAATTTCTTATGATAGATGCACACTGGTGACTGCCTGGGAATAAAGGAGGTTTGTGGAAGACAGAAATTACAAAGGTGCATGAGAGGTGATAGACATGGCCCCAAGGGTTTTCATATGCTAACACTTAGAACATTACATGCTATATACATGTGCAGCTTGGTTCATATCAAGTTTACCATACTAAGAAGTAGGATGTTAATAGAAATCTATACCTCCTACTACCTGAGGTCTTTCTTTAGTTTCTAGCATAGACAATTTGTTTCCTATACCTTTTTATCAGTGCTATTCCTTCTGCCTTGAACCGTCTTTTCCTTGCTTTTTGTATGGCTGGCTGCTTCTCAGTTTTCAAGTACTGTTCCTTTGAGACAATGCTACTCAACGTAGGGCCCTCTTCTTATGATCCCTTCCCTTTATATTTGCATGTTTCCTTGTTTTTGTCAATATTAGGTTGCTAATAATCCTTGCTTCCAGAAGGAAATGCAGCCCTGTCAACACCTTGGGTTTAGCCCAGTGGGACTCATGTCAGACTGCTGACATAGAGAACTGTAACATAATACATTTGTATTGTTTAGGCTCCTAAGTTTGTAGTACTTTGTTATGGAAGCAACAGTAAAAAAAAATAACATAGTCAGTCCCTGCAGTTTGACTCCAAAATCAATTAGAGCAAGAACCAGGTCAATCTTGTTAATCATCAAAACCCCAGCATCCTGTAAGACTTTGGTATATGGTAAGGGCCCAATAAATGTTTGTTGATTGAATTAGCTACACCAGTATCAACAATCTAGAAGTTTGTTATATCAGATTATTGTATTAAGCACTTTACTTCCTTCTATCCACATGTTTTCAGTGCTATTACTCTGCATGTGCATAATGCAGTGTTGTGGATTATATGAAGATGAACTAGCTTTGTCCAAGCCAGTGAACTCATTAAAAAAAAGGATGGCACAAAAGAAAAACATGATCTTTGCCTTGAAGAAATATCCTACTTGATGAGCATGACAGATAGACATATAATGAAATATTACACAAGGCAAGATTTACTAAGAAATTGAGACCTGAAACTGCTATGTGAAAGAAAGTAAAATTAAGTGATGCTGATTTGAGATGTCAGAAAAACTCTCACAGATTTGATATAAACATCAAAGAATTAGAAGAATACCAACAGTCAGAAATGTTGGAAAAGTTCTACACAAAGAAAATTAATGTTGCTATCAACCTATATCAAGTTGAAAAATTTAGAAGGTGATCATGGTAAGTATAATGCATCATATTTTTTCTAAATGCAAGAAAAAAAGTAACATTTGGTTATCTGTGTGGCACCTTCACTTTATTAACTGGATATTCATTTGGGGACTCTATTTAACTTGAGAAATATGAAATAAGAGAAAATCTTTTAGATTTTATTTCTTAAAACATACTTACTATAATTTCCTCTTTGATATGCTTTCTGCCACTCTCTTGCTATCTCTACTGTCCTCTTCCTTTACCTTTTCAATTTTAAAAATATTATCACTTTCAAGATTAAAAAAAAAATCAGCAAACTCTTCTCAGAACCTCACATTGTACAGCAGAAATAGAATACAATATTGAAAGATTGAAGCTATAAACAAGGTGCAGGCTCAGACAAAAAAGGTGGTGAGTTCAAGACATGTTCCCAAATGTGAAGATAAGATTGGTATCTGGTAAACAAAATCGATTAAATTATTGATTTCAGGGCACAGGCATTAAAAATTCATCATGGGCTCTATAATTCACAGAACCTAACAATATGAAGGAAAAGAATATGTTCTAGAAACCTGAGTTTCCACTTCCAAGGAGAGTAAACCTTCAGGTCAGCCTTTCTACCCAACACTGTCAAATGTAAATGAAGGCCATTTTATTGTTTGCAGAATATAGTGTAAATTTTCTGAAGGCATTTCATTCTTTGAACACTGTCTAGCCAAAAGGGAAATTGTAAAATCTAGGTAGATTAAAACACTTATCAAATTTCAGTCTGTAAAGTTTTTGTTCCGATTAACAAATAGGAAGAAAGCAAAACAACCAAGAAATAATTAAGATGTATGTCAGAAATTCACCCATTTGCCAATGACATGAGTGACTTCTTTGTTGAATTGGATAATAGTGTTCAAATTCTGAAGCAATATTTTCTCAGTATTGTTTGCTACTCATAATGTAATGCTAACAGATGCAACATAATTTTTAGCTTAATCTGTTATTAACATTTCATACCTTAAATTGAGGTAATCAGAAAAGCAATAAATCAAGCCCTGATTTGTAGTTTCTTCTGATTTCCATGGTGCAAATACTCCCTCCCTGGCCAATTTCAAGTGAGCAATATGGTATCACTGAATAGACCTGGGAAGCTGTGTAGAGCAACACATTATATATATCTACATGTAGATTCAACAGATGTACGTAACTTCAACAGAGAGCAGTAAAATATAGTAAAGTAATTAGAAGGGAATGCATTTTGAGTATTTATGACTTTGACTTAATATAATTTAATAAAATATAAGTTTTAATGATGACTGCATTTAACTACTAATGCACAAAACTTCTAAATATTTTAACACTAAGCTCTCTGATCTGATATGAACCAACTCAGCATTGAAAAACCATTGATTACTCTTCTTTCTAAATTACCCATCCATGGAAAATTGTATTTGGGCTCGTTCCGGTATAACATACAAGAGTGAAGCTACGCCTTGCTCCTCTTCTGTCTACCTCATATCAAGGAATGGTACCACCAAACACCTAGATGATTATATCAAAGTATTTCGCCGACAAGTAGCAAAAACTTAATTGCAGTGACTTAGACAAATGAGGGTTTAGTTGGTCTCACAAAACCGGAAGTCAGAAAATAGGCAGGCAGCCCTGATGGAGCAGTTCAGCACTGGTATTAGGAATCCAGGATCTTTGGGATCGACCATCTTAAGTGTATGGGCTATATCATCATGGTCTCAACTTAATTGCTATACCACCAGGGAAGTCTTCATTCCCACAGAAGAATGCAGTTAAGGAACAAGGAATTTTTCTTTAAAAAGCCAAGGATTTTCAAAGACTCCCATGTAGACAATTATTTATCTGTTTGGCCTGAACTACCTCAATTGGTGACACTTTTTTTTTTTTTTCTCCGTATACGGTGCCACTATGTGCAGGCAACTGGTATTAATCCCTGGATTAGTGTGATAACCTCTCACTGCCTCCAGTATTACCCTCATCAAACCATTTTCCTTACTCTATGAAAAGTGGACTTCTGAAATGCAATGTTGATTATGTAACTCTGTTGCTTGTAACCCTTACTATGGTTGTTCTTCGTTATAAAGTTTGTGTTGTTTAATATAACAAATAAGACCATTTATATTCTTAATGTTCTGGCTACAGCTTACCTTTCCAGACTTACTACTCACCAATCCTCCATCCAAGGATTTGGGGAGGGTGTGGTGGTAGATTGAGGCCATCCTCTTTGTCACCATCTAGGATTGAAAACAAACAAACAAACAAACAAACAAACAAAAAGTGGGATTTGAGTTGACAGTAAAAGAATGGAGGGCAACTTAAGACTCCTGGCCAGACTGGTCCTGTGGAGTCCTGTCTAGTGCAAGCCTTCTAAAGCCAAGCCCATTCTGCCCTAGAGTCTCATCTCGTCCAAATGCCAAGTCAGTGATGTTGGAATCCTGGATCATATCTACAAGGTTTTAGCCCTTTAGCTAACAACAACAACAACAACAACAAATCAAGTCAAATTTAGTTAAGTGTTTGGTAGCATCCTATAGATAAATCATCCAGATGATTATCTGAATTGATTAAGTGGTTTGTAATTTTACAGTTGCAGTAACTGTCCAGAATGGGTAATAAGATCAAAGCAGCTATTAACATGCAAAAAGGGATGCAGAAAAAAAAATTGTAAGCAGTTCATTTACAAAATTATACATTTGAAGAGAAAGGAAGCTAGGGTTAACTGAGCACCTCTTATATATTAAGCGCCTTGCAATGTTATATATGAACCCTATCTTCTTCCCATAAATATCCTTTGAAGTAAGAATTATTATCTTCATGTCACAAATGAAGACACAGAAATGACAGGAAAATAATAAACTTGACAAAATCACACATGTATTAAAAAGCTGACATGGAGTTATAATTCAGGCATTTTATTCTCTTTAGACTAATCTCTTTCCACTGTAAGTTTCTCAAAATGGGGAAGTAATTTTTATATTTTCTAGAAGTAAAAAAATTCTGAGAAAAAGAACCAAACATAATTTGAATTTAGCACTCTATGTAAGGTCTCACATTGAAAATATAATCAAAATATAGATATACTGACTGTTAATATTTTCAATATTTATCATTTTTCCAAACACTGATATTTAAGATTAAAAAATTATAGTTTTTCGTTACAAAAAAAAAATAAAACTGTCCTACTGGCATATGTGATTAGGTATATAATTCAGAGTTAAATAAGCTTTTAAAATTTTGTAATACTTCATTATACTGAAGAGATGCTAAAGAATACTGATAGATGATCATTTCATTGATTTGTAGATAATAGTTCACTTAGGCATATTATGGAAATGTTATTATTCTTGGGGGACAAGCAATTATGTAGTGTTGATTTCTATTTGAATATCATTCTTAGAATTTGGGCATTTCAAAAATATGAGATCAAGAAAAATTAACTTAAAGACTTGCTGTGTAGATGTTAACTAAAACTCATACAAAGCTATGAGGTGTTTTCATTCTGTTTTGTTTTGTTTTGTTTTGTTTGTATATGAAGACGAAGATTTTTTCCCCTAAGTTCCAATTAAAGTCTATCTGCCATAATCAATAAACACTGTAAGTGTGTTAAGCATTGTGGAAGATTCAGAAACTTTACCACCTTAAAAACTATTCTAGTTTGTGAAATTGTGCTATCACCACTTTGAAAGACTAAGCTCTTGCTATTATAACAAACAGAAAACTATTAATTAGAAAACCACTTCAAAATCTCAAACACATTTGTTGAACACAGATGCTGTATTTGTGTACAGAGCTAGGAGCTGTTTATACCTCCACTGCCTCAAACAATAATGTATTTTTATTAGGCGGATTGTTTTCCTTGCATTGAAAAATAATTGCTGATGAAGACATACTTACATTTTATAATTTCAATTCATAATTACTTATTGTTTCTAAACTGTAGCTAAAACAGCTTGAAGTTATTATGTCTTGCATTTGCTATGTTTTTTTTCACCCAACTTTCTGTAGTGACTGAAAATTGCAGACTGATCACAGAGAAGCGAGTAAATTTTCACAACGAAAAAGAAGAGCGTAAGTTGAAAAAAGAGTAATGGCTTTGTTAATTCATTTGCCTTACGCAGTGCTCAGCTACTGTTTTTTTTAACCTTCCATATAGAGTCACGAATTTTATTAAACACTTTCGAAGGCAATAGGCATATTTATTTCTATACTGTTCTCTTTGCAACTTTTAAGCTTATGCATCAAAACACTGTGAAATTTCAACTTAAGTAGTGATAGCAACTGTAGTATTTACTTCCACTTTATAAGTTTATATTTCCAAGGCTTTCCTTCTTAACATTACAAATATTTTAGAACATTTTCGTGCCATCAACTCTCTTTCCCTATAAAGAATGAAGTTCATAAAAACCAAATAAGCTATGATGTCTTTGTGTTGATGTCTTCCAATTCAAAACAATATTAACAGGGATCAAGACAGGGATTGAGTCAAAGAGTCTGGGAAATGTTAAGTTAGACAAATATAAATGGGCGTCTTCCCTGAAGGATTTCTCACACCCATAATGTAAGGTTGTACAATGTTAAACTCTAGGATAGAGATTTACCAGGTAATGTTTCACAGAATTACTGAATCATAGCATTCTATTAACATCTCCAAGACTAGTTATTTTGAGAGAAACAGTTTGTAAAAAGCCATATATACAGTTTAGTCAGAGCAGGAAGATGGGAAAGAGAGAAAGAGGTCAGAGGTCAAGCAAAGTATGAGGTGATACATTTTTGAAATGTATACATAGAAGGTGAATTATTATTATTATTGCTATTAGGATTTTATCCATCTAGTATATTCTAACCTCCACCAGCCCAGATGGAGGCATACGGACCAGGGATAGAACAAGGACCGACTCCAGTGTTGTTATCTACTTTTATACCAAATGTTATTTCTCCCTCTTCCATTCATCTTATTTTCTTCATAACATACATTTGCTGAAATTATCTTGTCCATTTATTTACTTGCTTCTATTCTTATTTCCTCTGTTAAGAGAATAGAAAATTTGACTTCTCCATAGTGCATCACTTGTTACACACATTTGAGTAAATAATACAAGAATCAAATTGGTTATTGAATAGCTTGAGTGTTTCTTTTTGATTGTGTATTTTGTTTCTTTGTTCATTCAATTATTTATCTGTTGATATATTTATTTATGGTGTGAGAGTAGTCAGTAAATCCTCTCTCCATTTCCACTTTGGTTTTGCTGTATATGGATACTATTACTATTTTAGAAACAAGTTCCAGTGGGAACTGCAGGCTGGAAATATTGGGCCAGAATTTACTGATTTTTATTACAAATGATGTGATGTCATTTTGATTTTAAATCTATATAATAGCACTCTTATTAAAATCAAAATTAAAACATAAAAGTTGTGTTTTCTGTGTGTGTGCATCTTTCTGAGTCTCTTCTATCCAGTTTTCACAGACAAAATGAAAGAGGCATGAACCATTAAAGTGCCTATTGAATGAGCTAAGAGAGGGAGGAAATATGCTTGAGATCTGAGCACCACTTAGATTAGATAAAGGGTGATTTCTGCAATAACCTTTATGAATGGGAGTACTAGATACTTGAAAGACTAGAATGCATGAATTAGGAGTTTGAATTCTACCCAATTATTAGTGAACTTGAGGGTCAATGTTATTTACTCTCTAAATAGTCAAGAAATAATTAAATTCTGTATTTATCTTCCACTGAATGTCCTTTTGTTTTTTTCCTCTCTCTCACTTCTGAAACTTGTTAGTGCTTTTCTGAGCAATGTGATT
Organism: Mirounga leonina; assembly: GCF_011800145.1. Classification (NCBI taxonomy): domain Eukaryota; kingdom Metazoa; phylum Chordata; class Mammalia; order Carnivora; family Phocidae; genus Mirounga; species Mirounga leonina. The sequence goes on from NW_023270418.1 coordinate 4,250,541, forward strand.
TGAAAAAATGTTTCGAGGATAAATGGAAACATCAAGTATATAGAGGAGGATTAAAATAATAGCCTCACAGTTAACACTCAGGTCTGAGTTCAAATCCTGACTCTTGGAAGGCTTCTGCTATTGGCCATGGCCAAGTCATCTCTCTGAACCTCACTTCCTCACCAATAAAATGACAAATTCCTATACTAGACTTTCCCAGAGGAGTAAATGATGTACTTATAGAAAGTAACACAGAACCTGATATGTGATATGGACCCAGCGAGCATTAGCTACCATGTTTTTAAATAAATTGTCTGATAGTTCATTTTTCCTAATGCCCATATGGATTTATAACAAGGCAGGAAATATTCTCATGAAATTGTAGTCTTCTGGCTTGATAGTACTACTAAATCTGTCTTGATTGTGTTGCCTCTCACTACAATGATACTAGCAGTCTCTGGCTCCGTTTATGAAGTACTCTACACAGGAATGCACTAGTGCACCAGAAAGTGAGGCTGATTTTATGAATTAACCCCATTCTGGGCCACAGTGGTTGAAAGAAGGACAAGTTCTTTGCTATTGCTTTTCCTAAATATCTTGAGTATTTTCATGTATTCCTAAGTCTGAAAATAAAGTCAGCTTTAGAAACATAGATCCAATAATCACCCCATGAATGCAAGAGGTGATATTCCTCAGTAGATAGTAAATATTTTGGGCTTAATACTGAGTAATTATATGTGAATTTAATGCAACTGGCCATGCAAATGGTGGGGGAGCTGCTTTCAATGTGAAAATATGATTCTGAAGCATTTAAGGAGGACATACTGCTCTAATAAAGAAACTCCCTATTATCATATTGTCATTATTTGGCACATATGATTTTCACAAAAATTAAAAGCAGAAAGAGTAAGAAAAGAAGATACAAATTTTAAATGACTGATATCTCAAAAGATATTAGAATTTAAGTTTGAGTTTGTCAATATGCTCGTCAAATGATTTATTTTCCTTTTAAAGTAAGTACTATGTACTACCCACTTTGCTTTTTAGTCAGCTGAATAATAAAAACACAAGGTTCCTGGGGCAGATAAAAAGAAACCTGTAACGTGCTTTTCAAATGTAAATGCTTTGGATGTACAGAGATATTTTTATAAAGCGAGTCAAATGTTTTATGTCATAAAACTCAAAATTTTAATCAACTTATTATTTTATTTCATGCATAAAATATAGCACTGAATCTTTTGAATCTGCACTGCTTTTGTTTTTTAATCATTTCTGTTCTTGGAGTAGAATTGGGTAGTACCCATATTAATATTAGTAGCATTAGTAACACATGGACCAATCAATGTTAATTTTATCTATTACACCAAGAATTTTAAATTTAAATTATTTATGAGTTCATTGTGATTTATAGGACAATAAATATAAGAACAGACCATTTCTTAGCTGTCTCTCCATCTGGAAAAGGATATAACTGATTTCAAGGCATAGCTGCTGTCATTTGCCATATACATTTGTTTTTATTTAATACATTTGCTTTTAATATGATTAGTAATAACAATTTTGCCCAAGGGATAGATTTACTGGTCAGGAAGAAGGGAAAGCTTGCAAATGTTTTCTTGTGCAGATGGCCCAACATCTTGGAGACCTAATATCTTTTTTAAAATGAAAGGAATGCTCATGAAAAGGGAGATAGAGCTTAAAAACAAAGAAACATTTAAAAACTAAAGTGGGATTCCAGAATAGAAAGCATGTAAAATGACAGAACTGATCATTTATGATACTTTAAAAAAAATCAGATTTATATTTGGGAAATGCCTAATAAAGCTTTTTTTCAAAGTTACAGAAATTTAGTAACTTTTTTTTCCCGATTTAAGTCAGAATGTGGCTCTTACAGCTATGCGGCCGTCGACTTTGTGGAATAATAACAAATTGACATTACTGCCGATGACTTAAGCCATTGATAAATACAGACTGGGTAGACAGGAATTAAATAGTAGCGTTCCCGAAAACATACCAATGCACATACAAGGATGTCACTTTGATTTCCATGAATGCAGAATAGGAAGCTAAAAACAGAAACCTACTGCATCTGGCCTGCCACTCACTCACTGCATGTCCTTTGTCACCAGCGAGACACCAACACCTGACTGTTACTGCCCACCTGCTTGTACTCACTGACCTTTGTCTTACATTTACTCAGGCAAATGGAACCCCAAACCACCCCTCAGATGATAGAGGCTGCCCGGACAAGACTTCTTATGGGCCCCGACCACCCAGACCCCCTGGGCTAATCGCCCCCCCACTCAACTGGACTATGGAGTGACCCCTGGAATGACCGGCAATTACCTTTACCTCATTAGCATATTAAAATCTCCACCCAGGGAGGACCCTCGGCCTCACTTACATAACATGCAATGTATAGTAAGTATATATATATAGGCATGTTTCCTTAAGTCATATGGGTGACCTTGTGCCCGCCTCTACATACAATGACAAGGCTTCCCTATCTAAATATTCATCCTCACCCTAAACAAAAGGTGCCCATTCACCTCCTCCTGAGGAGTCACAGCTTTGAATGCTATTCCCTGTGATCTCCTTATTTGCTGAAAATAAAGTTTACTTTGTACCAGAACTCCACCTGGTGTATCTGTGACTCACCAAGGCGCCAACTCATGTTGGTTGGGTTACACTTGCACAACTATTTAAGCTTCAAAGTTTCAATTTTCTTTTCTACAAAATGAGATTAGCTCTAAAATGCCTGCCAGTGGCCAAGCTCTCCCATTCCGCAGTACTATTCAAAGACCTGGTCTCTTCTTCCCCCTCTTTCATCTCTCCTCCCTTCCTTCCTGCCTTTCTCTTTTTCAGCATGAGGTTTTCTTTTTCCCTTCTTTATTTGTGTGTGCGTGTGTATACAGAGAGAACATAAATACACATGTATAATTTGAAACAGATTGTCCAATTATGGAAAAGTTTTGAGCTATAATAAATTTAAAAGTAGTTTTTATTATTAAATGTAAAAGATAGATGTGTGAGAAATAGATTTTTCTTTGGTTTTTATGAATTATTTCATTTCCTTAAGTTAAAAGAACAGGTGATTAATGATCCAGAATAAAACGAACCTGGAATTCTTTCACTCCTAGCTAAGTAATTTAATTGAATACAAAAATAGATTGATTAGGATAGATACACACATATGGGTTCTAAGATATAAATGCATTTGCATTTGGTTTTATAAATGGTCTGTTTAAAATCTGAGTTCATTAAAAATGCTGAAAGTATATTCTTTTTCTTCCTTTGTTCCTTCCTTCGTTCCTTTCCTTTAAATTTGATATAACCTGACTAATGAAATTTGCCTAATCCCATTTAGTATGACAAAAGAGGATAGCCAGGAGAAGCACTACTAGGATTTGCTCTTCAGTAGAAATAAATCCTAAAGATCATGCTGCCATCTATTATTCTCAGCCTTTTTGCAAGGATATTTGCATTACAATTAGCTTCTTATTTATTGTGCTCATATCTGCAACAGCTGATTATGGCCTTTAATTTATTTTCCACAGTTAGTAGCCAGAGAAATGATTATGACTTCCGTTAGTCACAACAAGAAAGGAAAGCTAGAAATATACATGTATATGCATATGCTTGTGTCTGCCTGTGTACATGTGTTTAACCCACACACATAGATTCATTTAAATACCTAATCTTATGCTGCTTAAATTAGGTCTACCCCAGCTTACTTTTAACTTGAGAGTTGGCGCGAGCCAAGCTACTCATGCTGTTTGACAAGGTCCAAGTATGCGGGACAATCCTGAAAACAGGAGACTCCACAGCTGGCTCCTGCTATTCTCTTTCATTTTGTTTATGGCAATCTTTATAATTGTGGGAATATTTCTGGGGTTTCATGATAAAGTGACTACTCATCTTAGTTACGCCTATCTAAGCAATCATAATGAAACTAATTCCACGAAGAATTAGTTTCTATAGAACAAAATAACAAGACGGTCACGCTCTGTCTAGCACCTTTCTCTTTGTGTACTGTTTTTTAGTTTTAGCGAAAGCCAATAAGCGGAAATCAATAAAGGTCATGTTAATCATTACAAAGGAAAAATGAAAGAAGGTTATGGCTGTAATCCAGAAAATGATCTAAGATTTGGAAAAACAAAAATATCCTAACATATAAATAAAGTTCCTCCGAGGCTGTCAGGAGGAGATGCTTGCAACCTGATCCTGTGTCTATGTCTCCTCATTCGCTGACGCCGTCCTTTCCTACGAGAGACCCACCCTGGCTGGAGCTGGACTCCCGCAGAGAGTCTAAGTCACTTGGTCACTGTTAAATGGACTGAATCCTACATCCCATCTTACCCATCCTGCAAGACCTTGGATTGAAATTGATTATTTGCAAAAAAAAGAAAAAGAAAGAAATTGATTATTTGCATCTTTTTGTCCTCACTAGAGAGTAATAAATATGACTTTTTACATTTGCTGGGGTCACGGATCTCCAGTAATTGTTTGCTGAATGAATAAAAAGAAAAGAACATTTAGAATGTGACATAATATAAATATACTTAAGAGATAGGATTTTGAAGAAGACAAATCATTAAGCTTTGAAGATTATTGTAGTTTTGGATCATGCTTTGTTTATATTTTAAAATATTTGGAAGGGGCGCCTGGGTGGCTCAGTCGTTAAGCGTCTGCCTTCGGCTCAGGTCATGATCCCAGGGTCCTGGGATGGAGCCCCGCATCGGGCTCCCTGCTCCGCGGGAAGCCTGCTTCTCCCTCTCCCATTCCCCCTGCTTGTATTCCCTCTCTCGCTCTGTCTCTCTCTGTCAAATAAATAAATAAAATCTTTAAAATAAAATAAAATAAAATAAAATAAAATAAAATAAAATAAAATA
>NW_023270418.1:4255421-4348275 GCF_011800145.1 Mirounga leonina
TAAAATAAAATAAAATAAAATAAAATAAAATAAAATAAAATAAAATAAAATAAAATATTTGGAAAAAAACCTCCACAAATTATATAAGAAAATAGCAACTAACAAAACTGCAAAATCTTTTTTTCCAGTGAACATCTGGAAAAACTGTTTAATGAGAATCAAGCCAAAAGTAGTTCCTCCCTCTTCCCCCAACAGATTTTGACCAATTATTCCAAAAACTAGCTAGGTTTGATTGATCCACTTGCCAATATTCCATAAAAATTTTGCCCTTCTTCTTCAGACAGATATTCCTTTGAATCCTCACTGTTGATATATTTGGGGAAGAGGGAGGAATTATGCTTGGTTTAGGAGCTGTTGACTGAGCAATTTGTGTTCATTTAAAGAAGTATGGAAGACAGAGGCTTACAATAAAATGCATGAAGGATGGGGAGAAAGAGCTATGATGGTCAAGGTCATGTGAGGTTCACAGCGGAAAAATTTTACTTTAGAATTTCATATAGTCTCCCTTTTGGTCCATAGGGATACTGAGTCTCATGTTTTAGCCACATTTTGGTTTGCTTAGTTCTCTAGATGCACACCACTTAGGTCATTGAAATCTTAGACTTGTCGTTGCTGACTGTACATTGGGCACTCAGGTTGATACATAAAATTAACCATCACCCCAAATTTACATGACCCCAAATTTAAAGATAACTCCAGAGATCAATATTATTGTATTCCATTTATATAATAACAAACACCTCTCAAAGAGGACAAGTAATTCATATAAAACTATGATGTTAGCAGGGCACCTGGGTGGCTCAGTCGTTAAGCGTCTGCCTTCGGCTCAGGTCATGATCCCAGGGTCCTGGGATCGAGCCCCACATCGGGCTCCCTGCTCCACGGAGAGCCTGCTTCTCCCTCTCCCACTCCCCCTGCTTGTGTTCCCTCTCTTGCTGTGTCTCTGTCAAATAAATAAAATATTAAAAAAAAAAAAAACAACTATGATGTTAGCTTATGGTAGAGGTAAGATTTGAACCCAGGCAAAGCAGATGCTCACTTTTCTCTAACTGACTTAAGGGAAGGAAGTAAAAATGAGGTGTTTGAGTTATTGAACAACCCCTTCTCTAGTTCCTGGATTAGCCGTCGCAAAAGTCTGGGAGTATGCAGGATAACTGGGCATCTTTCTGGTTCTCAGATGTGCTTATTTATGGTCACTGTTTTTAAGTTGACACAAAATTGCACATGATTAATAAAGCATTAATACTTATAAGGGCCCAGGGCAGGCAGCCCCAAGATGGGCCATTTTGGCAAAGAGATTATTTTTAGTTAAAAGTAATAAAAACCCAGCCCATGCAGGAAAAGCTTTCTGCCTCCCACCTCAACTGCCTAAATTTACAGTGGAAAGGAGAGTCTGTCCCAGGAAGAGAGCTATTAACAGAGACTCACATTTACCTAAGGAACTTATCTGCATAATTGAACAACCTTGTTTTTCCAAATATCTCCTCTCACCTTCTTACTAATGGTCATTCTCCCTTTTCTATCCTCAGGGCCCTCCCCTCTCCTTAGCTCATATAAGCTTCATGTTGCCTCATTGTCTTTGGAATCTCCTGTCTGTGTGGATTCCCCATTCGCATGCCTATTGAATTTGATTTTCTCCTGTTAATCTGTCTCATGTCAATTTGATTTTAAGCCCGGCTAAAAGGAACATAGGACAGAGGAAGGTCTTCCTCTCTGACATACTTTATAGTTTGTAATAAACAACTGTCCCTATCCCTCCCTATGACCTTTCACTGCTAGCACCAATAATCATGCTTTCCCAGGTAACCATTTTTAACTCCTCTGCTTCTTTTGATAGTTACCTCAATATCTCTAAATAATATGCTCAATGATTTCTCAAGTTATTGTTTTTTAAGCATTGTTTATTTTCTTCTTATTTAATGTTAAAGCCCTTCTTGTATTATTTCATTAATAACATCTTTACTTCTATTGTCTCTGCTTTTACTTTCTGGAACTCTATTTGGTCATTATTAAATTTCCATGTTCCCATACATATCTTTGTATTTATCATAGTTTTCCCATATTTTCTGACCCTTTAAAGATTTTTAAATTTTTATTTTCCAGGGTGTGTGTGTGTGTGTGTGAGAGAGAGAGAGAGAGAGTGAGAAAGAGACATACCTGTACCCCTATATTCACTGCGTATTATTTACAATAGCCAAGACATGGAAACAACCTATGTGTCCATTAACAGTTGAATGGGTAAATAAATATTTAGGAATATTATTCAGCCACAAAAAAGAAGGAGATTCTGACATTTGCAACAACATGGATGAACTGTAACAGCATTATGCTAAGTGATACTTCAGACCAAGAAAGACAAATATATATGATCACTTATATTTGCAATCTAAAAATGTGAACTCAGAAACAGAGAGCAGATTGGTGGTTACAAGGGATAGAGTAGTAAGGGGGGGCTAGGGATGAGTGAAGGTGACTAGAGGGCACAAAGTCCAGTTTTAATATGAATATGTTCTGGGGAAAAAATATACAGCATGGTGACTATAATTAAAAGTATTCTATCGTACATCTGATTGCTAAGAGAATAGATTTTATAAGTTCTCACCACAAAATAAATTGTTATTTGAGGGGATGGATGTGCTAACTAACCTTATTGTGGTAATCATTTCACAAAATATACATATATCAAATCACTACATTGTACATATTAAATTTGGACAATGTTGCATATCAATTATATCTCAATAAAGCTGGAAAAAAATAGGAAAATGGCATAAGAAACCTACTAACATATAAATATATGTTAGTATATATATATAACTGAGACTAAGTCCTTGAGTTATTCTTCTGTCCATTATAGCATCTGGAATATGACAAAGGGACATTTTTATTGGGATAGCCAGAATATGTTAGTCTATTTTTAACAGATTAATCTTGTGATAATCTTAGTGTAACCCACAATATAACTGCTACTTAATGCAATATTTGATTAAATGCTATTATTAAGTTGATTGGTTTTAACAAAACCAGTAAAAATACTAATATTGATCAAGGATTTTAGGACATTGAATTAGAACTTCCAAAAGATATTATTTGCTATTCCACCAAGATGTTCCCAAGTATTTTGTCTTTATAAATATTTTTAAAGAATTACACAGCAAGACTCATATAAAAATACACAATAATCAGAAATACAAAATCATTCTGTTACATCTGAAGTTTTTCATCTAATAAGCAGCTTGGTTCTCTCCCTGAGGATGACATCCTTATTTTTATTACAATCATTTAGTGTTCTCTTTATGTTTGGTAATGAATAACACATAAATGCAACAATTTGACTTTTTAAAGGTGGGTCTTTGCTTCGAACTCCTGGATTTTCAAAGCAAAGATCCTTTTTCTTACTTTATTCATGAAATGAGACACTTATGAATACAACTTGTATTTTTCCAAGGGGTAAACTTCCCTTCCCACAAATATATCTGTGATAGGAGAATCAAGAATGGATTAAGTCTGTGGCAGCAACAATTTTCTGAGAGCCTGATTTTCTCTCAGAAAAGTTAAATCCAGAGAAATGTATGTATGTTTCTTACTGCTTATAAGTAAAAGCTAAATAGATTCTCATGGTAATCCAGTTTAACAGAAAACTGAAGCTACTTTAATTTTTCCTTACTTTTCTTTGAATTATAAAGGAAATGGATATAAACAGTGGGAGCAGCATGTGACGCCATGAAATACACAACTACTCAAAGCCAGCAAACCTGGTATCTAAAGTCAATGCTGGTCTCATTAAAAATTTAATTTGGGGGGACGAATTGAAAACCAATTAATATACCAAGGGAATTCTAGGAAACATTTAGTACAACTGAATGATCTTAAACATAAGGACCCAGAGAAATGAAGTAATTTTGCTCATCATTTAATACTTCTGCACCTTACCATGTTCACCATTTGTCTTGCTTTGTCATTATTTTTGGATATCTGTTCATCATTACAATACAGCTTATCGTGTTCTTGAAACCTATTTTTCAAATTGCCAAGGTTAATTTTAATTGTGTAATTTTTACAGTATCCCTGAAACCTTGTAATATGGCCCTTCATGAGAAAAAATATTTATTAATTGCTTTTATTTCTAATGAGAACTAACCTAAGGGATCTGAAGGAAACTGAACATCATGGACCATGATATTCAATTAAAAAAAGTCTAGATATTGGCAATAGTGAATAAATTAATAAATCTTTCTCCAGATGTGAGGTTACATGACCTAGTGGAAAGTTAACTGTAAAGAGACTCAATGGGCTAAGATAATCCCAATGGTACCATTAATTTTCTGGTATCTCTGTGGACATGGCTCTAGAAGCCGCAGTGAGAGCACAAGCAAAAGGAAGTGAATAGATTAGTTAGATTTAAAAAAAGAAGTATGTCCTCTAAATTCTTTTATATGATCCTAGAAAAAGGGCACCAGTGTGTCTCTAAATTCCCAATTTTACAAGCTTTAGTCATGTCTTTAAATGAGTACAATTTCACTACTTCATTTGCCATTTTGCATATTTGAGACCAAATTCTTTGTGTGTTCATGTGTACAATTTTAATAGTCTTGAAATGAGGATGATGTGTGAGATATCAATTTTTCCTTCCATTAAGTTTAGGCTCACTGAAATAACTTTAAATTAGAGAAAATGGTTTTAATATGGCAGGTTATCAAATCATCAGTTACAGATGTGACCTGATTTTACTGGGATTTATTATTTGCATGATAAGTCTCTGATTCATCATTAATATAACAATGCACTAGCAATTAAGCACTGGGGTTTGTTGGTCTAGTTAAATATTGTTCAGTTCACTCATTTCTCACATTTGTCACATCTGAAATTTTAGGTAGTATTAGATTATTTTTAGCAGAATTCCAATTGCTGCAATTTGCGTTCTAAGAATAAGAACTTTAGTGACCTCAGGAGAAACTGAGGCATGTAATGTCAATTTGTTTGTCTTCATATAGTTCAGCTTTTTAAAAATTAAGTAGCTAAAGGAAATTTCAATATAATCTACATAAAATGCTCATGTTTGTTGGTATTTCCCTTGTGTTAAGTAAACTTAGCGAACTTAGGGGAAAATTTTAGTTCACAATTTGTATAATTTTGCACTGTATAATTATTTTCCTTCAATAAAGGACAAAAAATTTCTCGACTTTAGTGACATTCACTGTATTGTACAAAGAAGATAAATCACCTATTTGCCTGAGATAAAATTTTGCTTTCCTAGGACTCATTTGAACTCTCACAAAATGAAGACAATGGCTTCATCATGTTAATGACAAAACCAGTTCAGTTCCTTGACAAAATCATGGGTTTGATATCCTGGAATAATTTTAACACTCACAGAATATTTACGAGGGTCTCATTTTGTATAGTTTTAATGATATGCAGTGTCATTTAAAATGAAATATACCTGAAGTAGAGCCACATGAGAATGTGTACTGAGAGACTCTAAAACAAAAATTTTGAGAAAAATAAAAACCTTTGAAATCCTTTTCCTTCAATGACTTAGAACCCTCAGTAGGTTCTAATGGCATAAGTCTTTTTGTACACATTTGGGTTTAATGTGGTCACTGTGGCATCTCAACTTCCCTTGATATTTTTGTTCTTGATCCTGAAACTGTGTGCCTAACAATTTCTGGGCTCTGAACAAATGACTACATTAAGGCTGATGCTCTGTTACTACTATTGGGAGAACAATCTTTGTTGCTATCACTCCCTTCCCTTTCCTCTAACACACTATTATCTAGTGCTGTAGTCTCAGAACCTAATATAATGTTGAAAACAGAAATGTGTAAAGTAATTGGAGGAAGAGCAAGAGCTATCTTGCATCTTTGCAGTTTATTTTTGTAGTATTTTGTGTTGAAAGTGTCTTTCATTTACATTTTAATTTCTTCATTTCAATTAAGTAAGTCTTTTGAGTAGGCACAAAGATTCCTCTCTGCTTTTATTTGTACACTTACAATTTTATAGACCCTTCATTTTATTATCACTGAAATGAGCTAATTTTCATCATCATTTAACAAAACCACTTTCTTGTCTTTGTAGAACCCAAATGTGTGAAAATAAGTTAATTTTGAAAAGTCTATAAACAGACTTAAGTGGTTTTAATTATATAAATATGTAGAAACAAACACTAAATATATTTCTCTAAGGCTGACCAAGTTTTATTCAAAATTTTATCAAAGCAACATATTTTTATAAAAGGTATTTTATTCAATATTTCTTAATTGTTTCTGGATATATATATTTGATGAAGATACATCAATCCACTCTTAAAGAACATATTTCAATTGGACATTCTTTAAATTTATATTGCTTCAATTTTCCTTAAATGATCTACCTTGTAATACGTCAAATGCTAGCTCCCAGAAATACCACCAAAATAATTTTTTGGTAAGTAAAGCTCAGTGCATCACTCTGAGCAGTAAAAAGGGTCACCTCTGTGACAGGGTCTTAGGAGCATCTCAGAATGGTGAGAACAAATTTGGGATACTTATGAAGCTTTTGCTAGGGCTCCTGTTTTATCATGCAGGGGCTTGATTAGTATTGGTCAGGATTCTGATATAATCATTTGGAATTGGTAGACTCAATGTGGTAGGATTTTCTAGCAAGTCTGAGAGACTGTTACTTCAAGTACTTTCAATGCTATCTATTGAAAAGTTAAGTATTCTGATGTTTGTTTCAATAGGTTTGCCCAAAGTTCCTAAAACAACAGTAATGTTCCACTGTTGATCTTAGCAGGCAAAGGGTAAGAGTTCCTTAGAATAGCACAGTTGTGCTGATGTGCACAGAAAACTATATAGGAGTAGATGGTTCAGGGTCTTCAGGTTTTTCTATTCTATTTGTTTGAAGACTATTTGTTGGATCATTTGATGATATAGCAGTTGCACAGCAGAATTTAAGACTTCTGAGATAACACATCTGAACACTGAAATATAGACAAATAATAAAAAGATTATCATCAGAGTAACCAAAAGCCAAGAGTACCCAGATTAAGCTACGTAAACAGAACTCATCTCAACATAGAGTATACGGAATGAGATATGAATGATTAGGCCAATTTTCTATTTTTATTGTTTGTTCACTTGCCAAATATTTTTTGTAATATTTAAGGATAGTAATAATCAAGAACCCAGAAAAATGTTCACAGTTATAGCTATGGCCTTTTTAAGACTTTCCCTAAAACAGCACAAGATCTCTTCAAAGGTTAATATTAGATCAAACATGTCTTTATTCTAAACCTGTCCAATTCATGATCCTATCAGACAATAAGATCTATAGCATTGGGTACATTTTCTATCTCTGACTCTGCCTGTTAGATTCTCCCTATTACTCTGGTCTGTTGTAAAGCACGAAATTGAAGGGATTTAGGGAGAGAAGACACCATTTCAGAATTCCCCTTGAGTGATTAGGCTTCTGGTTCCCAACTGAGGCTCTGTTTTTCTCTTTCTTTCTTCATCCAAGAAAGAAAATGGATATGACAAAAAAGATCTTGGGTGATGTCAGAGACTTCCTGAAGGCAGCCATCAGTTTACCAAGGTGACAAATTCCTGTACAATTTCCAAGTAGTAGCCACTAGACTTTTGAGCCACAAATCCAATACTAGTCATTGGACATCACCCAGTGATCTGTTTTCAGCCAACATATCTCTATGGGTTGTCAAATAGTACTGTAACATTTTGGTGCTCCTGATCCTTGAGATCTTCAATTTTGGCTCAATTTATTAAAGTATCAGTAAGCTAGCATCTAAATTATCTCATATCCTCATGAATAAGGTAGTCCTTGGAGATAGCAAGAAAGAAACCAGCAGAAAATTTAATCTAGTAATTTCATCTGCACTGAAAGTCCCTCCCTATTAAGTTAGTTGATGTGGTATCACAAAGGACAAAGGAGTGTTCCTCATTTAAGGCCTGTGACAGTATGGGCTGGGTCATGAATACTGCCTGAGATAATAGAGCTCATCAACGGCTGAGAATTGATTTCAAGGGAGAGATTTAAGGGTAAGGAAATTAGGTACTCGATTCTGTCTCAGAGCTATTGTCCTTCAGAAAATGTATTGAAATATATCGCATAAATATAATCTCCATACAGAGATTTAGCTTTATAAATATGCATAAAATGTAGTGAATCTTTAGATGGTATAAAATGTGAAAGATTCCTGTTTTCTATGATAATTTACTTTTTACTTTTTGATTTAGTCAAGCTAGTTCTGAATTCATTCTAAAACCTGGCTCATCTTTCTTGTGATGATTCATTCAAATACAAGAAGTCTAGTGGTAACCATCACTGAACTTACATCTCTCATATTAAAAAGAGAAACAAACAAAAACCCCTCTCTCTTCTATTTAGTTCTATTTAAGCAGGATGCAGAAGGTTGATACTTCAAAGAGAATTAAATAGGGGTGCCCGGGTGGCTCAGTGGGTTAAGCATCTGTCTCTTCACTCTTGATTTCAGCTCAGGTCATGGTCTCAGGGTTGTGAGGTCAAGCCCCTCCTCGAGCTCCACGTCCAGCTCCATGCTGAGTGGGGAGTCTGCTTGGGATTCTTTCCCTCCCCTTCCCCCCCCCCCCCCCCCGCTCTTCCTTTCTCTCTAAAATAAATAAAGCTTTTTAAAAAATAAAAATAATTAAAAAGAAAAAGAGAAATAAGTAAACTACATTATAATCTTCTGTAGTACTTTAAAAATAGCATTAACTCAAAGGCTGTAAGATACTCAATATTCTCTTTAAATTACAGAAGGATATAAACTAATGCTTTAAATAAATCCTTGTGAAGGGCACCTGGGTGGCTCAGCCGTTTAGCGTCTGCCTTCAGCTCAGGTCATGATCCCAGTGTCCTGGGATCGAGCCCCACATCGGGCTCCCTGCTCGGTGGGAAGCCTGCTTCTCCCTCTCCCACTCCCCCTGCTTGTGTTCCCTCTCTCACTGTCTCTCTGTCAAAAAATAAAATAAAATAAATCTTAAAAAAAAAATAAATCCTTATGTTCACAGTTATTAGAGTTGATGTACCTTATAACAGAAGTCCAACTTGTTTTGTCTTTATGCAAATACCACTTTTCCTGAATACCAAACCCTTTTACATTAAGCAAAATTCAATATTGGGTGTATTTTTATGCAATGAAAGAAATAATTTCTGACATTTATTTTGCCGGGTAGAAAGGTGGAAGAAAAATAAAGAAAAAAAATACATCCAACTTCTTCACAGCCTTTTTGCTAAGATCAAATGTAGTAAAAAAAAACAAAAAATGCATGCAATGTGATAAGTATATATTTTAGTACATATTACCAAATTCTCCTGCTTCATATTTAATCAATATCATATTTAATCATTTCCATGAACTAATTTAATTTAATAAATATGAGTCGGGCTTAGAGTATAGCATATCTTTGAAAATATTTGACCTTTTGAAGCTTGGGTTTGGTTTTTGTTCTTTTTCTGATATTAAAACTCACTAAATCTTAATTTCTTCTTTCTATGATTCTCAGCAAGAAAGTAAATAAAGTGAAAAATGAAGGAAATTTGCTTATAAGCACCTGCTATCTTTTTTTTAAAAGATTTTATTTATTTATTTAACACAGAGAGAGAGAGAAAACTAGTAGGGGGAGGAACAAAGGGAGAAGGATAAGCAGACTCCCTGCTGAGCGAGGAGCCTGATGTGGGGCTTGATCCCAGCACCCTGGGATCATGACCTGAGCCGAAGGCAGATGCTTAACCGACTGAGCCACCCAGGTGTCCCTAGGCACCTGTTATTTCTAACATATAAATGATGAATGAAAAAAAATTATATAAGTAAATTAACATATTTCCCAGAATTACACAGGAAATTTTGTTGATAAGAAAATGACTATTTAGTGGAGATTTTAAAAATGGATTTGTCTAATGGCATGAAGAGGAAAGAACTTTTGTAGACACTAGGAGGTAGATTTCTACTGGGTTAGCAATAGGGAGCTAAATGTAATCAAAAGTAATGAGACAAAGATTGTTTTGCAAGATAGTGTGTTTAATAGTCTGAGTTACCCACGTTGTAAATTAAGAAGATATTCTCAAAAGCAATGTACTTCATGGATCAAAATTAATTCAAAATGATTGATAGGATGGCATTAAAATATACTCTATTAAAACTGATCTTTAGGAGAAAAATACCTATATTCTTGTTTTCCAAAGGAAAAAATATTATTTAATCTCGATTTACACAAAATTGACAAGGCATAATTACATCCATACTTTCATTCCAGTGATTTTACCGATTTTGTTAGTATGTGGAAGATTTGTAAGAGACTATGTTATAAAACTGAATTTTATCTCCCCCAAATTCAAATGTTGAAGCCCTAATTTGCAATGTGATGGCATTTGGAGATGGGGCCTTTGGGAGGTAATTAGGTTTAGATAAGGTCATGAGGGTGGAGTCCTCATGATGGAATTAGTGCCCTTACAAGAAGAGATACAAGAGAGCTTGTCCTCCCTCTCCTGCCACGTGAGAATACGGAGGGAAGGTGGCCATCTGCAAGCTAGGAAGAGAGCTCTCAACAGAATCCAACCATGCTGGCACCCAATCTCACACTTTTGGCTTCCAGAACTGTGAGGGAAAAAATTTCTGTTGTTTAAGCCACCCAGTCGATGGTATCTCATTACAGCAGCCCAAACTGACAAATATAGGCTACCTCTGAAGAAAGTGTTCTCCCATTGAGTTTGACAGAAAACAAAGGCACTTTTACTAAAGGACTTCTCTATCTGAGTAGAAAGAATATTTCCAGTAATGTAGAAGACCCTACAATGGCAGATGCTCCTAGGATAATCAGCACGGGTTGATTGTAATCTCTCAGCAAAACTATCCTGGGGAAAGTCACGGCATACCTTGTAGACTACGGTGCAGAAAATATTGTGGCAGCATCCCAAAAGTCTGTGAAAGCTAGAAAATGCAAGCTGACTTCTGCTGAGGTTTTCCAGTTCATAATAATAACGGCAATGACAATTTATTATTTACAGATGACTTTTCTCTAAGATACATCACTTGATTTTTAAAACAATATTCTGGGGTGGGCAGGGCAAGTATGATTTTTAACATTTTGTAGATGAGGAAACTAAGTGCCTAGTGATTTCAGAGGCAACCTTTATCATAACATGGTGTCAAATATTGTGTTCACTCTGCACACCAGTATATTTATAGTTGGTTTATTCAGTTCCACCAGTCTCTGCCTAGTCAGGATTTATTATCACATTATTTACTTGTAGAGGTTTTATGGTATGTTTTAAATCCATAGGACTACTCACCCACTGGAGTTTTCATTTTCAGTGCTTTTGTGGATATTCTTGAATATTTATTTTTCATATCAATATTACTATCAGCCTAATATCATTTTTAAAATGTCCTCTTTCTCCCTTCCTTCCTTCCTTTCTTTTTTTTTTTTTTTTTTTTGGAGGAGAGAAGATCATTTAAATTTATAAGCTGACTTAGGGGCAACTGACATATTTATCATGTTGAATCTACCTGAGAACAAGGGATGTTTTTCCATTTGTTCAAGTCTAATTTATGTCTTTTACAAAAGTCTTAAGCTTTTCTTCATAATGGATTTTGCATATTAGTTTATCTCTATATATTTTATCTTCTTTGTGATCATTGTACTTGGCATTGTCTCTACTGTTATACCATATGAATTGTTGTTGTTGGGGCTTATGAAGGTGAATGATTTCTGTATGCTAATTTAATATCCTGCAACCTTACTAGATTATTTTGTTTGATTTATTTTTTTTCATTAAGGCTGTAATGATTTCCAGACACACTACAATATCTGCAAACAAAGATTGTTTTGCTTCTTTTTTTCAATTATATCTTTGGTGTCTTTTGTTTCATTGCATTTACTCTTCCATCTATCACAATGTTAAGTTATATAAGGGAGATAATAGCAAATCATGTGCTTCATATACGGTTTAGTAAAATTGCTTGTATTGTTTCCCAATGAGTAAGATGCTACATGTAGTTCAAAGGTATATTTATCAATCATCATATTTAAACAATGATGATTAATTGCATCTTCTTGTGTCTTTTTATCAGAGGTAAGTGCTGAATTATGCCAAAAGCTTTTTCAGCATGTGTGGAGATAATTATATAATTTTTACCCCAAGATTTATTAATAAAGTGATTTATATTATGGGTTTCTAATATAAAAATCTTCTAATCCCTGAGATAAATCCAACTTGACCTTGGTGTTTTATTATTTTTAATGTGGTTTTGGATTTTGATTGCTAAAAAATTTTATTTAGCTTTTCCTCACTGATATTTATAGGTAATATTATCTGTAATATTTTGTAGTATATTTATCACGATTAGTTATCAATGATATACTTGCTTCCCCAAATAGAAGTTTTCCTTCATTTCCTATGCTCTAGAATAATTCTTGTAACCTTGGGACAATCTGATATTTAAAGACTTGGTAGAGGGGCGCCTAGGTGGCTCAGTCGGTTAAGCATCTGCCTTCAGCTCAGGTCATGATCTCAGGGTCCTGGGATTGAGTCCTGCATCAGGTTCCTTGCTCAGCAGGGAGCCTGCTTCTCCTTCTGCCTGCAGCTCCCCCTGCTTGTGCTCTCTCTCTCTCACTATTTCTCTTTCTCTCTCTGTGTCAAATGAATAAATAAAATCTTTAAAAAAATACAGGCTTGGTAGAATTTGCTTTAAAACCATTGGGCATAAAGATTGGGGGGGCTGTTCTTTAATAACATAGTCTATTTATTTTGTAGATATCAATTTGCTTAGACTTTTTACCTGTAATGGTTTAACTTTGATATTGAGTTTAAAAACGACATTTAGCTAGAAAATTCTTATTTCTTCTAGGTCTTTATGAAGGCCTATAAAATAGGTTCATAAATTTTAAAATTCCTCTGTGTCCATGGTTATTTCCTCTTATAATTTCTTATTTTGTATATTTTAGCTTTCCCTCCATTTTCTTGATTAAGTTGGCTAGTGGTAGCTTTATTTTGTTATATTTTCACAGAACAGGGTTTTTATTTATTTATTAGGATACCATCTTTGCATTTTCTACCTAATTAATCTCCATTTCTTTTTATTATTTCCTTTCTTGTCTCTTTTGAATGCACTTAAATTATTGAACAATAAAAGGAAACCTGCTATAAACTTAAATACATATAACTGTTTACATCTGCCCATTTGTTGTAAAATCTCTTTGTTTTTTTTCTCTCCTATTTGAAAGTAACTAATGCACTTGGTTCCTTTAGCCTTAAATACATCTGTGTATATTTCTTATTAACAAAATATTTTCTGACATTTCTACAGGGCAATTCCCCAAATCAGAAATTTAGCATGGATGCAATGTTATTATTTAAATATATAATCTATAGTCCATATTTAGATTTCCTCACTAATTCTAGTACTGTTTTTTGTTTTTATTTTCCTCCAGGACAGAATCCTATCCAGGATCATACAGTATTTTTTTAAATTTATTTTTAATTTTTTTTATTATTAACATATAATGTATTGTTTGTTTTAGGGGTACAGGTCTGTGATTCATTAGTCTTATACAACACCCAGCACTCACCACAACACATACCCTCCCCAGTGTCCATCACCCAGCCACCCCATTCCCCCATCCCCCTCCCTTCCAGCAACCCTGTTTGTTTCCTGAAATTAAGAGTCTCTTATGGTTTGTCTCCCTCTCTGCTTTCATCTTGTTTTATTTTTTCCTCTGTTCCCCTATGATCCTCTGCCTTGTTTCTTAAATTCCACGTATCAGTGAGATCATATGCTAATTGTCTTTATCTGATTGACTTGTTTCACTTAGCATCATACCCTCTAGCTCCATCCATGTCGTTACAAATGGCAAGATTTCATTTTTCTGATGGCTGAGTAGTATTCCTTTGTGTGTGTGTGTGTGTGTGTGTATACCACATCTTCTTTATCCATTCGTCTGTTGATGGACATCTGGGCTCTTTCCATAGTTTGGCTATTGTAGACATTGCTGCTATAAACATTGGGGTGCAGGTGCCCCTTTGGATCACTAGATTTGTATCTTTGGGATAAATACCCAGTAGTGCAATTGCTGGGTTGTAAGGTAGCTCTATTTTCAACTTCTTGAGGAACTTCCATACTGTTTTCCAGAGTGGCTGCACCAGTTGCATTCCCACCAACAGTCAGAGGGTTCTCCTTTCTCCTCATCCTCACCAACATCTGTTGTTTCCTGACTTGTTAATTTTAGCCATTCTGACTGGTGTGAGGTGGTATCTCATTGTGGTTTTGATTTGTACTTCCCTGATGCCTGGTGATGTGGAGCACTTTTTCATGTGTCTGTTGGCCATTTGGATGTCTTCTTTGGAGAAATGTTGTCTCCTGCCATTTCTTCCATTTCTTGATTGGACTGATAAGGAAAATCTGTGTCCTAAGATGGCCGACCAAGCCAGCGAGAGAGTCCCAGCCCTTGCCTCCGGGCTCTTCCAGGTTCTTCTCCCTGCCCCGCTTCCTGCACACGCCAAAAGTGCCAAGTATGCGGAAGTTGAAGTGTATAAATTACCCCCTTTGTTTGTGCTCAGGGCTCAGACCTTTGGAGACCACTCTCCTCTGAGGCCGTGAGCGTTAAATAAACCTCCTATCCTCCAAGATCTCTGTTGGTTCTTCTGTTGGTGCCGCTTGGTTCTTCTGTTGGGCGATCCAGTTCATGTTCCGTAACAGGATTATTTGCTCTCTGGGTGTTGAGTTTGATAACTTCTTTATAGATTTGGGATACTAGCCCTTTATCTGATATGCCATTTGCAAATATCTTCTCCCATTCTGCCCACTGTCTTTTGGTTTTCCTGACTGTTTCCTTTGCTGTGCAAAAGCTTTTTATCTTGATGAAGTGCCAATAGTTCATTTTTGCCTTTGTTTCCCTTGCCTTTGGTGATGTGTCTAGGAAGAAGTTGTGTGGCCAAGGTCACAGAGGTTGCTGCCTATGTTCTCTCAAGAATTTTAATGGATTCCTGTTTCACTTTAGGTCTTTCATCCATTTTGAGTCTATTTTTGTATATGGTATAAGGAAATGGTCAGGTATTTAATTGCCATATATTTTTTATTTCTGTTCATCTGGAAAGATCTTTAGCTTTTTTAAAATCTTTCTTCACATTGATAGATTGATTTGAAAAGTCAAGACCAGTTATTTTGTAGAATGTTCCTCAATTTGTATTCGTCTTATGTTTCCTGTTAATTAGATTCAAATGATGCATTTTCATAGGAAATAAATTTATCACAGTATTGATAATGTTTGATCATTTGGTCGTAATGGTATCTGCCAGGATTCTTCACTACAAATTCCTACTGTACACTTTGTTACTGAAAAGTAATCTTTGAGGGAAATTTTGACATTATGCAAATGTTTCAGTATTCTTATATTTATTTTTGATGCTTAAATTAACCTATATTTGGTCATTATGAACCCCTTCAAGCTCAATCTTTTGTTATTTTGATACATCCTCATTATTCCTTGAGTACTTCCTGACTTATACAAGAAGATATCTCAAGCTCATCTTACATATGTTTTTTCACCCCTATGTTGAAATGTGCCTTTACTAGAAAGAGTCCTAGTTCTTTTTAGTGAAGAATGGGGTTTAGAAACAGAGATCTGAACAATAAGTGTGCTTAATGCTAGTGGGGTGTCATTGTTTCTAGGCTTCCTTACTGGACAGAGATGGGGGAGACTATACATAAATATACATTCCATGTACATATCTATATATTCCATCTATTTACATGTATATATATACAGGTATATGTCTTTTATATCAATACATATTTAGATATTGAGCATTCTGAGTTTATACTTATATTTCCACTATAAATCGACACTACAGAGTGCATTCTAATTTTCTTCCTTCTGATATTTGTAACTCTCTTTTCCAATAATGAGAAAATTGTTTCTCATTATCCTCAATGTAATTTCCCATTTCCAAAAGACATTTCCAGTGTTCTTCTTTCTATAAGTGTGAGTTTCTATCAGTTGACATAATTTTCAGAACATAGAATTTCCTTTAGAATATCCTTGTAATGATGATCTGATGGAGAGTTATTTTTTCTGCTCCAATCTCTTCTCTTCTTCCAGGACTCCCATATCTTTGATCATTGCCAGATATTATTGCACAGAGGGCTCAAAAATTCTGGATTTTAGTATGATTTTCATATAAAGCATGGAGAAATTTGCACTTCTGTTATGTCATCTTTTGTTATCGTGAACTCTGCATGATCATCACGATTTAAGCTTCAGGGACTTCAAATGCTAAAGCATCAATCTATTTGTTGTAAGTATCTGCAAATGACCTACATAATGACTTTAAAGTAATTGAGACTATTACTATTTTATGTAGTTAACTTTCTCGGGGAAAGGAAATAATTTTACTACCGCTCTGAATCCCCCACTGTGCCTAGCTCAGTGAGCAGCTCCTCAAAAATCTTCTGCTGATTGCTTTTATGTCCCCCTACTGATCTCCATTTAATTCTCCATCTCCCTAGGGCCTACTGCAATCTCATATTAGACAAGCTCCAGAGAGTTGAGAAACAGTATAGTGTATTATGTGTGTTTACACTGATAGCTTTCTATTTAAAATATGTATTTTGCAGGCAACATTGTAATAGCAAAAAAATCAAAGGGAAAAATTGGTATTAATTCTACCTCTGTAACAAATCAACTTTCTTATTCCCCCATTGCCTTTCAGCCATTATTGGCAGGTTCTGCAATTTTGCATACCTAAAATAACAAGTTGGTTAAAATTTTATATCCAGCATTAATTAGGTTTTTAATAAGATATATCTGAATGTCTGTTATGTGCATAGCACACATGACAAGCCAACCCCTGGCAATTTGTAGGGAACTTAGATCAAGCCATAAGCACATTGAAGTGGCCATGGAACACAGGTTATTAAAGATTGAAAAATATGTAAAATTTTTTTGTAATGAGTAACTCCCTTAAAATTGAGGCTGTGGAAATATGTATGCTAAACATATTTTATTCATTTATACATTGAGAGCAATTTGGAGAAAATGGAGCTTACAGGTGGGGGAGAGATGACTTTGAAAACCTGGGTTGAAAATATTTTGAATCTGGCAATAGGCTAGAAAGAAGTTGAATAAATAAAATGACATCGCAAAATGAGTTAAATATGGTATGATCATTCTACTGGTTGATCATTATTGAGTCTCTTTTCCCAAAAAAGACAATTTGGATCTCAATTGCCACATCTTAGTGAGGAGTATGGGCAAGATGAATAATACCAAAGTTCTTTTTCAGTCTAACATTCTAGATTATACTGTATTGCTTGACTCTAAAAAATGCGGCCTACAGGAAAAGATGGATGAAATAAAATCCCAAGTAATTCAGAGTTTTATTTGGCATTTCATCTGGTGGTATAAAGCTCAAGTGCTTTACACATTAAAAAACAATCTAATTATTATGTACAGAAACCATACACAAAGGGATATATTATTTGCATTCCATCTTAATACATAGCACAAATGTCCTCTATGCAAACGTACTAGATTTAACACTGATTCTGCTATGAAGTCCCCTTCATGTGCTTATTATGTCTTTTTATATTCAGCTGCCTCCTGAATATTTAATGGGAGGATAGTGGCATTTGAGTAGAAAGTTTGGAAACACAAATTATTTTTGAAGTCTCTGTTACTGCTGAATATGGATACTTCCAATTAATAAAATACTTATATCTCCAGGAATCAAAAATCAGGATTCAATGTGACATATGCCAAATGCTTACTGGCTTGCTATAGATATAGGAGTGTCTACATACTTGCAATATGTAGAATGCAAAAATGACACTTATGCAAATTCATCACTAAAATTGAGCACACACTAAAGGTCATGTATCGTGTTAAGTAATTTTCTTATATAACAGCCCTGAAAGATTTGCACTGCTCTTATTTACAGATTAGAAAACAGAGAGCTAGTTGGATTTAAAATAATCTGAAACTCACATGTAGGAAGTGAGTGATGGATCTAAGCTTTATACACAGATCTGTCTAAATTCAAAACCCATATTATTTTAACATCGAGTTAAAATTGGAACTTTTTTTATTGTTAACAATGGGGGCTATATTGGGGGAAGTACCATCCAAACCTTTCTGATTCATAGTAGAATGAATTACTCATGCACACAGCGCACTGTAGATGAGGTTAATTTTGATCTGTTAATGAATTCAAGTCATTAACTTTTTTTTTTTTAATTTTTATTTATTTGAGACAGAGAGAATGAGAGAGAGAGAGCGCACATGAGAGGGGGGGAGGGTCAGAGGCAGAAGCAGGCTCCCTGCTGAGCAGAGAGCCCAATGCGGGACTCGATCCAGGGACTCCAGGATCATGACCTGAGCTGAAGGCAGTCGCTTAACCAACTGAGCCACCCAGGCGCCCCCAAGTCATTAACTTTTAATGACCTGAACAAGTTCTCCCTTCAAAAGCATGATCAATTTATTTAGTCATCATTCTTGATCTTATATCACCATATAGACATTTTAGAGTTTATATAACATTGTCTGGTTTGAGCTACATAACAATCCTGTGACGTAAGTAAGTGATTAGGACCATCATTTAAGATAGAGTCTCAGAGAGGCAGAACCTAGTGCTTCTGGGTTTTCTGGAAACTAATGTGATCTTTTTTTTTCAACTGCATCACACTTATTATTTATATTTTTAATAAACATGTTTAAAATTTGGGGATTACATTTTTTTCTCACGTGAAACCAACCTTTTTCCCTTTCTTTTTTCTTTCTTTTTTTCTTTCTTCTTTCTTTCTTTCTTTCTTTCTTTCCTTTCTTTCTTTCTTTTTTTTTTATTTCTAGTTCTAGAAGTGTACCATACTTTGCCTTCTTGCCCTAAGGTCTTTCTCATTCTTCTATGTAAAACATTGTCCTTATGCCTTCAAAGGCCCTATACCCAAACATTCATATCCTTCTCCTCAAGGAATCTCAACTCTTATTACACAAAATGTCAAATTTCTCTCCCCATGTCTCTACAATGAAGAAGAGGCACATCATGCCTAATATACATTATTACCCCACCAATCTTTCTGTTCCAACAAAGATCACATTTGCAATGTTACACTTATTTGTGGAAATATTTACTTAATTTCTCTCTTCCCACTCTACCCCCCTGTAAGCTCTGTGACATCATCAGTCTCTACAGTGTTCATTTTTACCCCCATCCCCCACAGCACTCAGTGCTTTGTTCAGCATAGAGCGTCTGCCCAATACATATTTCTGGAGTTGAACTGAATATAGTTATTTATTTCAAAATGTATTAGCAGTGATTTAATATGGTATGCAATGAAACTAAATCGACATTTAGAGTTGATTTGGTTATCGACGAGAAGATAATCTCACTAGGCAGCAATTTGAAAGAGAACTTAGCATGGCGGGGAGCAAGTGAAGCGCTTTCAGTGTTGGTTTTCAGCTCTGCCTCAGGTATAAGACCTGAGGCCTTTGAAACGATAGTTTTTTGTTTCTTTGTTTTAATTTTTTTGCTTTGTTTTGTTTTCCTCTCATATCTGCATGAAACACAGAAAGATCTGGGACAATGAGAATGAAAGGGAACTTAGTTTCTTTTAGAATCCCCTAGGATAAGCATATTTGAGAACGCAAGACAACAGAGAAATACCATCAGTGAAGACAGTATTGTGGTATGTGGCCAAGGCTCAGCAGACAAGCTCCACAGTCTCCTGGCTGGACAGAAGTAAGTACTAACACCTCCCAGTAATAAACTCATGCTGAACTACATGGGAAAAATTATCTGTGGATTCCCAGAAAAATAGGATGGAATTCTCAGGGGACTGAAGCCCATCACTTATTCAGAAAGGGGCTTTGAGTAATGGTACCCAAGGCAAAACATTACCCACATTATCCACAGTTTAATTCAACTGGCAAGTGATGTATTACCATAGCAGCAAACTTGCCGGCATTGATGGTATTAATCAGTGGTATTAATGAAGGGAGAACAATGTCTGAATTCCAAGAGACCTGACTTGGAATTCTGGTTCTGTGTGAAACCCTGGTTAATCTCTCAGATTCTTAATCATCTAATCTTTAAATTTAAGATAATGTCTTTAACGCAGTAATGACATTAAAATGACTAAATGAAATGGCAAATATTTCACATCTACTTTTTCAGAGCACATAACAGATAGTTAGTACTCAATAGGTCTCATTTCCTTTTTGTCTTCTTAACTTATTTCTCTAATACTTGGTTTCCTTGACAGAACACTTTATGGCATTTGCATTTATGGTGTTTATATTTAAATTACCATTTTAGTATGTAATAGAGTCAAATGTTTTTATGTGCATAACTCTAAAAATGAAAAAAGGTGAAACAAGTATTTGATAAATGGATTTAAATTCATATAGCTGACTTCTAATTTTTCATAAAGTGTTTGCCAGCACGAATGCAAATAAAAACATAATTATTGTTATGTAGTTATTTTTGACCTTTCTACAAATCAACAATCAGCTATTTAAAAAAAAGTCATTCCTTTAGACAGGGTTGTGATAAGGATTATATTTTGAAATATTAATGTTTATAATAGACTGAATCATAAGTAACTGAGACTAAGAAAATAGCCGCTTTGGGAAATTTACATAAAATATATGTAGGAATAGCTCATTCTCCCAAGGGTCATATATTTGATAACATTAGATCTTTAGAATGAAACTGAAAATGAATATAAAGAGAAAAACAAAGTAATTAGATAGCATTATGATATCCATAACAAGATTTTTTTTTTTTAAGATTTTATTTATTTATTTGAGAGAGAGAATGAGAGAGAGAGAGCACATGAGATGGGGGAGGGTCAGAGGGAGAAGCAGACTCCCTGCTGAGCAGGGAGCCCAACGCGGGACTCGATCCAGGGATTCCAGGATCATGACCTGAGCCGAAGGCAGTCGCTTAACCAACTGAGTCACCCAGGCGCCCCATAACAAAATGTTTATAGCACAGAATATTATGTCCTCTGTTATAGCTTCTTCTTAGAAGTATTTTTCTCTGTTTGTAAAAAATTACATTCTTATGAAAATTATGGAACATAATGAAAGAGTAAATAAAGACAGTAACAATCATTCACAATCCCATAATATTGAAGTATAGTTCCTTCTTATTTCTATATATGTTTTTGTAAACTACAAAGTATCATAATTGCCAGACGCAATAATTACAAACTCAGAATAACAAGTTTGACATACTGTCACTGTTCAGAATTTAGTAATAATAACTGCTGGTATTCATTAGTCACTCATTAGTGTTCTAAGCAATGATCTACAAATGTATATTTTTATGTAATTTATAATATTACATACACCACAAATAATCTATTGATGTGGTTACTAATACAGAGACATTACTCATGATGAATGGGGGGTTTTAAGATTTTTTTTTTAAAGATTTTATTTATTTATTTGACAGAGAGACACAGCAAGAGAGGGAACACAAGCAGGGGAGTGGGAGAGGGAGAAGCAGGCTTCCCACAGAGCAGGGAGCCCTATGTGGGGCTTGATCCCAGGACCCTGAGATCATGACCTGAGCTGAAGGCAGACGCTTAACGACTGAGCGACCCAAGCGGCCCTAAGATATTTTTTTGTTGAAAGTCACACAGAAATAATCTGTGGATTTCAGAATCAAATCCAAACCTTTCTAAATTTAAAACCTATTTTCTTATCAATATACAACGAGAGTCAAGACATTTCATTACTGCTTCCCCTATATAACATGTATGACACACATTCAAAAATCATAAGCATTTTAAAAAGTAAGAAAAGTTGATGGGGGTTGGGGTGTTCAACAAAAAAATAGTCCAGAGAAGCAAATCCAGAAATGGCCCAGATGACGGAATTATCAGACAGGGAATTTAAAATAACTATGTTAAAACTTCTAAAGTATCTAGGGGAAAAATTTGGCATCATGAATGAAGAGATGTGTATTTTCAGTAAAGACATGGAGAAACACAAATGAAAATTTTAGAAATAAAAATTAATATCAGGAATGAAGATTTCCTGATATAAACAACAGAGTGGATACAGCAAAAGAAAGGATCAGTGAAGTTGAAGAGAGGCTGATTGAAACTATTCTGAGACATTAATAATAATGGTAATAATAATAGAGTGAAGTAAAATAAAACAGCATGTGCAAGACTTGTGTGGGTAATATCAATTAGTCTAACATAAGCATATTTGGCAATCTAGGAGAGAAGAGATGATGGGGCAAATGAAATTATTGGACTGATGGCAGTGATATAAAGAAAGCTATTAACCAACATATTCATTAAGTTCATTGACCACCAAGTACTACATAAAACAAACACAAACCAGACAGGCATTCTATTTTTTCAACAACTGAAAATCAACAGGAAGGTTCTGACATTGTTATATGTTTGTTCTGAAACCCCTGAGATTCAAATAATGCATAGGTTTCTTCACATGGAGTATTTCATATATAAAATTTATCGTGTAAGTATTACTTATTTCGTGTTATAAAAATTTGTGTATCTAGTAAAATCCAAGTTGCTAGAACGTTGTCTGTTTTCAGTTTGCAGAGAGATGAGATTTCATAAATCCTCTGTTAATTCACAAAGAGTGTTTAAGTTGTACAAAAGAAGAGCTTTGTCAAGAATTTACGAGCTAATGAAATTAAAGATATTAAGATTACTATTTTGCAGATTTTTTGATAGTCACTGGCTTTAAATAGATGATTTCCTCAACTGACCTAAATAAAATTAATCAGAAATTGCAAGTATGCCAACAAAGTTCAAGGATTCAAAAAAGAAAAATCAGACACTGGAAAAATGAAGTGGGCTAATGTACAAAATATTATATTTGTATGTACTTGAGGGGAAGTTCCATCATTAGTTTTAAATACTTTAAAGAAGTGTAATTATTCAGGATTCATTTGCTATATTATTAGAAAATTTAACATAACACTTCTTTTTAAAGGAAGAGAAGTTTGATCTGCAAAAGAATTTCTCTCTTGAATTGTATTATTTGAAAATCAAATTAATTGGCATTTTGTGTTGGCGAGTAAAAAAGCAAAAAAAAAAAAAAATTCCTGGCAATGAAATAAAAAGCAATACATATTTTTCTGTCAATTGTTATTTGATAATTGTACAAAATCTATTGTTAGTAGTGACTATCAGTAAAATGAAGATATTATTTATAAACACCTGGATCAGAAATTGTAGCTCACTATTTAAACATAAAATCGACTATAAAAAATGCATATGAATACAAACTCAAGTCTCTCAAAGAAAAATAATAAAATATTTATTTTCCTTCTACTTATGTAAAGAAAGTGTGATGACTTACTTCACCAGGATTCATATAGATACACCCAAAGCCCCACACCGTAACTCAAATTTCCAATTAAATATACTTTCCTATATGGACAATGATGGAGAAATAACTGAGAAATGTTGAATTATCATATATTTTTTCTGATTATCTAAAAAACCAGAAGCAGATCTGAGATTTTTATAGTTCACAAAGTCCAGAAGAGCTAAAAAACTCAGGTGAATAACTAAACTTCAGACAATGACAGTGTTAAGACACCACGCCAAAACGTTATCTCTGGAGCTTAGTGTGAAATGAGACTATAAATCAGTTGGAAAAACAAAGCAAAAAAAAAATTACAAAAATATTAAGAATTTGTTGTTTTTTCTGAACCAAGTCAGTTTTCTTGGTTGTGGAAAACTATAGCAGTGCATGTACCGTAGATGTAAAAGTGTCAGATGTTATAGATTTTAAGATTTGGATGGAAATAAAATCCTCTTCATTAAAGTTCAAAAGACAAGTACTAGTAAGTTTCACCCAAATGAAAGGTTTAACCTAAATATGCTCCCTTGAATATGAGTCTATAATTTAATATTCAAACCGAGACACTTCTGAGGGTGAAAGGTGACCCTGTTAATAAAGTTTACATAACGATTAGCACAAATCAACGTGATCCTGAGCAAATCAAGACATATTGTTTCCCTGATTTTAATCCTAATAGTAATAATAGCTATAATTACCTCTTTCTTACTGCTGTGTAAATTGCAAAGGGCACCATTTTATATCCATATTATGTTGTGTTCCAGATGTCACTAATCCCATAATACTCAATGTGAATGCTATTCCCTAGCTTTGTTGATCTCATCTTTTTATCTATCTCAGCACTCTTCGAAAGCTTTACATATTTTAAATTATTTGTTTTTCCTAACAACTCTGAGATACATGGTATTATTACGCTCACTTTACAGGTGAGAAAGAAGAGATAAACAACCTGAATTAACCTATCCATAATCTAACAGCTAGTCGGTGAAGGAGCTGGTTTGAACACAAGGAATTCATCACTCTTTCCCAGGCTTTTTATCACTGAACTATAGTTTTCCCCATTAGCATTTTTTCTCCAGTCTGACATCCTCAGCACTAAGTATAATGCTCTGAGGGTATAAACACTTCCGGATTCAACATGCTTCCCAAAAATTTATTCCATTTAAATTATTTCCATCGTATTAGCCAAAAACATGTATGTGAATTACACAGAAGTGAATTGAGAACATTCCCTCAAAAAAGCTTGAAGGGACAGTTTGTGTTAAGTCAGAGGTTCACTGCTGCCACTTTTATTTTGAATTTTCAAAACATACCGCTTGTTCTTAGAAATGCATTTATATGTTTATTATTCAAGCTTTGTGAATTCCCATTCATTGAAAGATTCAAAACATTCCTCCCTTGCCACAGTCGCTTAGTTGACAGCAATTTGACCTAGTAGTCACTACCCCACGATCAAAACATTCACCTCCAAAAAGTTTCCTTTAAATGGGAAATTAAATCATTCTCAGTTTTGACGTTATATCAAATGTGAAGTAAAGTAAGTGTTTAGTTTTCCCGAACCCACAATTTAAAAAATTAACGCTGAAATATTTATATATGCTGTAATCAAACCAAAACCTAAGTATGCAAATCACCTAAGGGAAAAGTGGGCATAATGGGAAGAGAGTAGCAAGGGAAAAGGAAGCCAATGAATGCATTAAATGTTAAATATTCATCATAAGGATAGCTCCTTTCTCTTTTTTTAGCTCCTAGTTATCTACAGTAAATTAGATGGAAAATACAAAATGGATGTTAACATGGTGAATATTAAAGTGTTAACAAAGTGTGTCAGTCTTAGGAAAAAGTGTTAACTTCCCAAACTATGTAACATTATTTGGACTTAACAAATACAAGAAAATTATCCATCTATCTCTCTATACATTTTTCTTCAGATAAGAAACAGTAATTGAGATAATATATAGATAGATGATAGACAAATAGATATAAACATATAGATATACGGGTAATTGTCTTATCCCTATATGTATATAAATCAAATCAATGTCCATTACGACATCATGTGAAATACCGAAGTGAGTCATTTACCTTGTAGGTCTTGACTTGTCACCTCAGGATACAACACACAATTATCAAGCTCTGCTCTATACAAGCAAAACAATAAAGTTAAAAAAAATATTGTTGGTAGGGACGGGCAGGCAATTCAGCAGATAATTAAAGAGTAACAGTGTTCTTGTCTTATAATAAATAAATTTTAGACTTGTTAGAAAAAGTTAATTAAGCATATGTGTAAAAAATGTAGGAGTAACCACTAAAGGACTAGCAATAAAATATATAGTTTCCAAACAAGAGTGGGCAAAACAAAAAATTAGTAAAACTTTATGAATCCATTAAGAAAAAAAAATCCAAATAAATGAAACATTAATAATAATAAAAATAAAATGAATTACAGATTGCTTATTAATTTTTTTAAAAAATAAACATTTCTACATATTCAACATATTTTAATAACAATTTGTAAAGTGAATAAAGTAAGCAGGACTTCAGTCATACTTGTCACTACTGAGTTGTGTGGCTTTAAGCAATTTACTTCATTTCAACATGTCTTCATTGGATTTCCCATTTTATTTTTTTATAAAGTTTTTTTTTTTTAATTTGATAGAGAGAGACACAGTGAGAGAGGGAACACAAGCAGGAGGAGTGGGAGAGGGAGAAGCAGGCTTCCCGCTGAGCAGGGAGCCTGATGTGGGGCTTGATCCCAGGATCCCAGGATCATGGCCTGAGCCGAGGCAGACGCTTAACGACTGAGCCATCCAGGCACCCTAGAGTTCCCATTTTAATTATAGTTCTTAGATCAACAAAACATTTGTTTCATAATGTTTCCACTAATTTCTAGAAGTTGAACAAAAGGACCCTACTTATTAGTAAATTTCTAAGGAAAAAAAAAAGGAAAGGAAAGAAAAAAATATATTTAGTATCAAAGTTATCACTGTAAAATTTCTCTAATAAGATGCCTAATAATTACCTTACCTTTTGGAACTCAAAAATACCTATCCCAATGTTTTTGGCCTAAAGATTGATATCCTATATCCGAAGAGTAAATTAAGAATTTTTTTTTTCTTTTAATGGACCTATGTACAAAGAATACAAACTAGTGTTGTTGCTGATTCTTCCCTCTCTTAATTAGGGTGGATTCACAGCTTGGGAAAATGAGTTAAACAATGAACACTGTGGTTGAGATAAAGATATTTTGATGGAGAAAAGGGGATTGGACATAGATCTCTGATAAGAAGTGTTCTGAGGAATAATTTTCTCAGCTCTTTCTCTGTGTCATGCAGTGACTGGCCTGGAAAAAGGATCCACCCTTTGTGGGGTTTATTCCCTATGGCTGTGTCTCTTATCAGCAGTGACCAGACATCTATGAGCTGAGCTTCCAATGCACAAGCAACTCTCTACCTTTCAAATTGTACCTAAAAGCCCATCACATGTTAATAATTCAAACACAGCATTTGAAACTAAATTTGAACTAAGGTACTGTGAATAAAGTTGGTCACTAATAAGGCCCATATGTTTCAGTAATTTTACAGCACAACCTGGTAATCAAAGAGAGAAAGTTCTATAATAGATTGGCATTTGCTTGCAGGGCTCAGATCTTACAAAAATGGGAATTCTTCCTTGGGACTCCTACCATAAGAATTACAAACAAGCAATAGAGAAAAGATCGTAAAAAGTTAAGGTCCTACACATTAACTTCTGTACCTTTTATGCATTACCTTGCTTTTTCCAGAGTGTTCTATTCCTCTCTTCAATTTTTATTAGAAAGGAGAATTTCCTAGACTATTTCTTCCCTGGTAGGAGCCATTGCCAACACCAGCTGTCCTAAGTCTGAAGGTGTGGTAAACTGTCAAAACAAAGATGTCCATCCATCATCAGAAATTCTGATACCCTCACATTTTTAAAAAATATATATTATTTAGTGACTTCTCAATGTATATTTTTAATGTGAATATGTGTGTATATTTGCATATGTTCACAATATGTCATATAGAAGGGTTCTAACTTCCTCAATGTAGCTACAATTCATGACAATGTCACACTGAACTGATTTTTCCTATATCTTTCTATGGTTTTCGAATAACAGATTGAACTGAAGGAGCTGCATGCTTACCAGCTACCTAGAATTACTTTTCCCTTTAGAAATAAAAATAATTTACTTTCATCATTGCAAATCTAAGCTACTTCTTTGGAGCCTGAACCTCATCCATAGTGGTTTTGAGTACAACACAATGTATTACATATAAAAAGGGTACAAATCATGTTTGAAATTCTTATTCCAAGAGTTGTTAGCATGGACACCCCTGCAGCCTGCCAAAGTAAAATTATGCTTCCCATTGGTACACGTTAACCTTTTATCCAGGGTTGGAAATAAAGATCGACGGAGCCCAGGTAAGCAGTTTCCATAAACTGCCTGTTTATGGAAACAAATTCTCTGCTTAGATCTCTTCTGCTGAGTGGAAAACATATATTCAAGAAGATTCTATGGCAACGTAGTTTATTTTTATTCAGAATTAATATGCTAATTCCTTCTGGCAATTTTCCCTTCTAATGTCAATTTAGAGCAACTTCATTATATGCAAAGACTCCGGCTTTGTCATGCGACTTTTAAATACCTATGAACAAAACTAATTCCGATGAAAGTTTATCTGAGGATGAAAATAAGTGAGAGCCCAACCAAATATGAATTCTAATATGTGCATAATTCTCCTTACAAATACTCTGGAGAAAACCCTTGGAGCATAATGCTCAGCAACGGTTTCTGGCTGTTTCCCTACTACCTGTCACGCCATGCCTGCTTATTCATCAGCATCTCCATTCCAGGAAAACACAAACTAATAAACAGAATTGCTTCAACAGCATCCTCATTGCCCTTGAGTGCAAACCACATTTAACAAACTGCTTCATATTTCTGAGCCTCAAGCTTTGAGATGACATTATGTGGATATGGAATTTTCAGTGGCAAAGGAAAGCGCCCTCACACACCTGCCCCCAGGACAGTGCCTTTATTTACAGAGTCAGAGATTTGGCTACTAATCAGGTACTGATATTTACTATCTCTATAGCCCCCAATTTTCCACTTCCAACTTTTTCTGTATCATGGGATCCTGGCCAGTAGGGATCCTGTAAAAATAGCCATTATAGTGGCTCATCCAAAACCAGGCTTAGTTTCCAGCCATTTCTTTTTCACGAATAATATCATAAATACTAGCTTGTTATGAAAGTAATAAAAACTATGCTGTTATTTAAATTTAGGAATTGCATCAAATAATTATCATGCTGGGGCTGAAAGAAACTAGAACGTTCAGTCAGAATAACCTAGGAATAAAAGGAATTAAATGTTATTTTCTCATATTTTATATATTGCTTATATATTAAGGTCTTAATAAAACCTGATATTTAAAATATGACAAAGAACTGTATAGGTATGTGTTGCTTTTGTTTGTCTGTTTTTTTCTGAAAATCACCTACAGCCTAAGAATAAAACATAGACCCAGTTTTTCTCTTTGATAACCATGTTAATACCTTAAGTTACATTCCCAATAACTATTTCTTCTGAGCCCTAAAGCCACATGACTCAAAAGTAGGTTTTCTCTCATCTCCCCACATAAGGTGTTCAAGGTAAAAGGCCCAGAAACTTACCAATCATATGCAAGGTTGCCCACCAACCACCACTATTCACTACTACGGAGATGCTTCAATGCATCAGTTTTAAGAACTCCTATCCCATAGATCAATTATTAAGAAGACAAGACAAAAAATAAAATGTGGAGTCCCCCATGGGTAAAAATCCAGATACTACAAATCAAATTTAGTACAAAATCTCTCTTTCTCTGTCCATCATTATTGTTATTATCATTGATAATATTATTATTTTATCTTTGAGGACATGCATATTCACCAATGCATTGAGACAGAAATCCATCATTGATCTACCCCACAAGTAACTTTGTGCTAAACAAGAATCAGTGGTCTCCTTATATAGCATCTTAGTAACATTTAGCGAAACAAAAGGTACAAATTTTAATTCACCTTTTCATTATTTCAGGAGCCTTGAGAAAAAGACTTCTCAACTCATTTAGGCAAAGTATAGTTTACTTTTATATCTCCAAAAGGAATTTATTCCGCTTTTTAATTATTTGGTCATTTGTTTCTTTGTTTTCTTAGGCTTTTAGCTTCTCATTAGTACCACTTCCCAAGAGGTGGGCATGTAGAACAAAAGTACATGAAATAAAAAGCAATCACAGCGCATGTTCTATGTCCTTGATAGAGCCAAATATCATCTGTAACCTAAGCAGTTAAAATAGAAAATACATGTAAATTGCTTAGCACATTGCCCAGCACTTAGTAGATGGTTGGAATGTATGCTGCACCACAATAAGAAAGTAAACTTAGAATTCCCATCAAAGAGAGAATCGAATGCAAGACAGGAATGAAAAGAAAATCCCTTCATTTTGCTTATGAGGAAGCAGTTCTAAAAGATTTAAGTAACACCTCAAGTAAAGTAAAAGTCAGAATTAAAACTTAACTTCAAATCCTAAACCCTTGATCATTATGCTATATTGCTTTTCAAATATAAAATTATAAAGTGCAAAGATGATGAGAGTCTGAACCAAGAAAGCCAGGAAGGACAGTAAGAAAGAATTACATGAAAAGTCATAGAATGATTGAAAATAAAGAAAACTATATTAGAAATAAAATATGCTATTTTGTATAAAGTTTGCTTTTTATTTTTAAAAATTTGTTTTTTTAAATAAACTCTGCACCTAACATGGGGCTCGAGCTCACGGACCTGAGATTGAGTCGTGTGCTCTTTGACTGAGCCAGCCAGTTGACCCTAAAGTTTGCTTCTTAAAATCACAGTTTACTGTCTAAATTTTATTTTATTTTTTTTTAAGATTTTATTTATTTATTTGAGAGAGAGAGCACAAGAGGGGGGAGCGGGAGAGGGAGAAGCAGACTTCCTGCTGAGCAGGGAGCCCGATGCGGGACTCGATCCCGCGACTCCAGGATCATGACCTGAGCTGAAGGCAGTTGCTTAACCAACTGAGCCACCCAGGCACCCCACAGTTTACTTTCTAAAAAGTGTGCAGCCATTTACTTCTTTGCAAAAGTAAATTATTTTCAATTAAGACAAAGATTCAATGTTATACAGAAACAAAAAAAGTTAAGAGTTTGCCAAAACAAAGGAATAAACTTTAAGAAAATATCTTAGAGCATGGGGCGCCTGGGTGGCTCAGATGGTTAAGCGTCTGCCTTCGGCTCAGGTCATGGTCCCGGAGTCCTGGGATCGAGTCCTGCATCGGGCTCCCCACTCTGCGGGAAGTCTGTTTCTCCCTCTGCCTCTCTCTCTCTCTCTCATGAATAAATAAATAAAATCTTTAAAAAAAAAAAATCTTAGAGCAGATATTTTACCAGAAAAGGTTAGCATCCTAACCTTTGTTATAAGAAATGAAAGTAAAAGTTTATGTAATTAAAAAAATTAATATAGAATTTATTAAAAAGAAAAAAATGTTTTTTCTTTTTGTTATTTATTCTCTTTTACTTTTTTTTTCTGTTGTTGGTGAGTCAAAAATGAATGTTAATTTTATCTCTTTAAGAATGGCTTTTGTGAAAATAAGGAAACAGATTCTAGGTCTTTCTCCCCCAAAACACAACACTTTAATCTGAAAAATCATGGTAGCATTCCTCTTCAGATAAATCATGTATAGTCTCTGAAAGGTTCTCTCATATCTTGCAAGATCTTTCTGTTGAAAATGTAAAAATAAAATCTTCTTGTGGTATCAATAAGCACTCAAAGGGTTTTCAAAATAAAAGTGCCCTTTGGGAATGGCCCATAATCATGCCTGGCACTTTATGTCTTGTAAAATAATAACTAGGTAAGTAATATAATATACAGAGGCATTGGATAATTGTTTTCCAAGGATCACAGACCAAGATAGCTTAATGCTCCCTGAGTAAAAGTTTGAAAGAATAACACCTTATGTTCTTGCTGTTGCTAAGCAGAACATATATATACTCTGATGGAGATCTTTTACATCTCGATGCATGCCCTTTACCTTCTACAAGACCTCTGTAATCAGCCTGCTGCTAGAGAACAGTTCCAGATCTCTCTGCTCTGCCCTGTGGTAGAGAAACTAACAGACTTAGTAAAATTGAGCTTTTCTCAATTTCCCTCTTGAATTCAGTGAGTTTCTAAGAACCTGGACCCTTAAGTCTAAACCACTTGGTAATGCCTCAATATGAGAGCTTTGATCCACTTAGTTAGAATTGCTCTCATGACAAAATGAAAAGTTCTATAGAAATCTTGGTACTAGCTGATCCCTCTTCCCCTCATTGATATCTTGGGAGGAATATATGTGATGAAA
This sequence comes from Mirounga leonina, assembly GCF_011800145.1. NCBI lineage: Eukaryota > Metazoa > Chordata > Mammalia > Carnivora > Phocidae > Mirounga > Mirounga leonina. Next base: position 4,287,205 of record NW_023270418.1, read on the forward strand.
TAAACTGGTTCTATGCAAAAGTTGCTCCAGGACTTCAAATTATTAAGTTTTTAGAAGCACAGTGAACGTTTATTTTTATTTTTTAAATACACATAAATACTGCCAGATGCCACTGCTTTAATGGCACTTTGTTGGCATTAAAGATAACCCCTGAGGCTCCTTTATTGCTATGTCTTATTGGCTCAGCAAAGAAATCCTAGCTTTGCTTTGTTACACTGTAGTAGTTAAGAGCCTGTATATTGAGACAATACATTGAATATTCATAACATACACAGAAACCAAGGTTATGAAGATAGGATAATAGCTGAGAAACAAAAAATGGGAAATTTATATAATTCAGAAAAATCTACTAAAAATGCACATGCTGAAAACCCATGTATTGTTTCCATAGCATATGAAACTAACTGAAATAAAGATAGTGTGGCATCATCCCCCTGGATATTTACTAATGCACTACAGAGACTTAGGTAATTAGAGGAGAGGGAGTTATTTGAATAATGAGAAAGTATAATTCATAACATTATAGGCCTTAAACACTAGGCAGTACGGTTCTTCTGACAGTGGGTGAGGATGAGGCTCTGGGACAAGGCTGGGGAGGATTTGAGGCTTGGAGCCTGGAGCAGACAGCATCTTAGCAGGTTACTCCACAGCTGAGGGCCATGATAAATGTCTGGGAAAGAGGAAGGGCCTACTCAAGACGGGACCTTAGGTCAGCCTGAGGAGGAATATTCATCAGTGTAAGATGGGGTAGTGGAAACTGAAGAGAGCACAGGACCTTCAGGGCTTGGGATCTCTGATCACCTTGAAAACTAAGAGAACTTGAAAGGAGCCGAGCTCCCAAAGTATCAGGGGCACCTGTTTACCTGCACCAGTAGACAAATGCTAAGTGCTCTGGAATGGGTAGGTGAGCCGGACCACATGAACATTACATACTATATTTCAAACTGATCTAAGAAGTAGAATGAGGGAGGAGGGACCACAGTCCCAGTCCTACCCATTCCATCTCATTAACAAAGAAGACAGCAGAAAATTGTCACAACTAATGGGAGAGGAGTAGAAATCTATGAGCTCTCAAACACTTCACAGAAAGAAGTGCTAAGCAAAGACTGAAAATAACCCATGATTAACAAAAAGTAGTGGAATACCAGTAGAAAACATTCTAGCAGAAACACATAAGGCAAGAACAACTTCAAATGCAAAACTGAGATGAGGCATAGACCAGAAAGTCTTCCCTTAACCAAGCTGGTTAATAAATTTCACCTATTTTCTGGTGAAATGGAATTGAAAATCAGCATCAAAACAAACAGCATATTTACTGTGAGCCATCATATATTTATATATTATATATATATAATAAATACTAAGTAGTATGCATTATGAAATGTGGATTCAACTATCATAGCAAATCCTTCGTCTTCATCAAAAGGTTCCAAGAGAAATAAGCTGCCAAATATTGCTTTATTGTGTATATATATATCCCAGTTCATTCTAAAAAAAAAATGATATTTTAATGTTGAGTGGAAATGTTTTTATATAGAGAAACCAACAGCGGATAAGCTCCACTAAGCATTTGTGAAAAAATATGTAAAGTCCTCACTTACAAATGTTTATTATAAAGAATTTTGATCATATTTGAGTGTGATACATACATATATGCAGTTAACATAGAATTAAACCTAATTGTACACTTCAAACCTAATTGTGCAATCCTTATTATGAGTTTGCACTTTCTCCCTTAGAGGAAGTGGTCACTATGTTAGGTAGAGGGCCTGAGGTACCTGATTCTGTACTGTCTGATTATCCACTTCTTTGAACTCTCCATCATTCTTGTCCCACACCGGTTTTGACAGAGCAACAGGCCTCTGTATCAAGTTGTTGACTAACAGTTACATTGAAAATCACATCTTTGTCAGCTTTTGTTCAATCTTTGATCGCAGCCTATTCACCAACTCAAATGCCAGACTATTTTGTTTCTTCAGTATGCCTAGGAAAAAAGCCTAATGGTAGCTATTTGTAAAGGGCATCTTGGATTTTTGTTAATGTCTGCTCATCTTTTTCTGAAATATCTGCTCTGTTCTGTGCCTTTTTCATTATCCAGATGTCTGCTGTCTTTTTTTTTTTTTTTAAGATTTTATTTATTTATTTGACAGAGAGACAAAGACAGAGAAGAGTAGGGGGAGAGGGAGAAACAGGCTCTCTGCTGAGCAGAGAGCCCGATGCGGGACTCGATCCCAGCACCCCGAGACCATGACCCGAGTCGAAGGCAGACGCTCAACTGAGTGAGCCACCCAGGTGCCCCGCCTGCTGTCTTTCCAAAGCAGACTTTGAGGTGTTGTTGGGGGCACAGGTACCCTAGTTTATACTTGGCTCATGTCAACAGCAAGAAGGACATACAGATTGTATATAAGTTGGAAATGCTCCCCAAATAGGCAGTTATGGACAACTTGAAACCTCATTGAGTTCATTTTTGTCTGCCACTTGGGGTTTTCATATTTAACTACTTCAAGCTCATTGTATTTGGGTACATAGGAATTAGAGGATGTTCATGCTGACGGGGTGAAGAAACACTTGCAATATTACACTGTGATAATGCTCGGTATGTGAGTCCCCCAAGACTCAATAAAGACCACTGAAAAACACTTGGTAGATGGGTCCAGAACTTCCTGTGACAGGATTCTAAGCTCGTATACCAGCTCACGAGCTGACTAAACATTTATCTAGATTCTATTTATCCTGATCTGTCTTATCCTTGTGTCTCCATTACACAACTGGAAAGAATTATGCACAGTTAAATTTTCATTTCTTTACCTGATGATTACACAGAACCAACTCTGAGCCAGTTTCTACACTTACGGCTCCATTGAATCAGCTCGGCCAAGGTGATCAGGGTCCTCCTACATGTTGAGAAATGCAACTGATATTTTGTCATTGTTCGTTACTTCTTAGCAGTATTTGATATTATAGAATATCCCTTCTGCTTGAAATACTTTGTTACTTAGCTTCCTAGTCATAATTCTCTCTTCTATTTCCTCGAAACTCTGTTTTCTGGTTCTTTTTATCTCTTTTGCATGTTTACGCTTTCTACCTTCTATTTACTCAAGCTCAAGCTTATTTGGTAAGATTTCTCTCTCCTCATTAGATACTCTCTCTCTAGGCAATCTTATCTTTGTTCATGGCTTAAAATACCACCTGTATATAGATCACTTATGAATGAAGTGTTCACCCCAGAGCTAACTTTTGAGTTCTAGCTACATTCATTGGGCTATCCTCAATGACTTTACTCAGCCTCATCTCTTTTTAAAAATCACAGCCTATCTTATAGTCTGATTATAAATGTCATCTTCTTGAAGCTATTAGCACAAATTTCTCCTGCTCTTTAAGCTCTCCTCCACTGCTCTAATAGCACATACTGTTCTTTTATTTTGATCATTACAATGCTGTTACCCTTTTGTTTAACAGAAGAAAGTATGTATAGGAATATTGGCAGGCTCCTGCTAAATAAAGTATTTAAGTTAGAAATAGAGACATAGATTCCCAAGTAAAGATTATATTACCATATTAAGAAATAACTAAGGCAAACATTATCAGTAGAGTAAATAAAAGTAATAAAATGTTCGAGACATGGAATACTACCCTGAAGAGTAAAAGAAAAAGAAGAAATCGCTTAAATATCTAGGAAAAAAAAATTTCAATAACTGATGTTTGTATTGCTTTTTATAGTTTACTGATTACTTTTATGACATTATCTTTTTTAATGTAGCTCGTTCGTTTGCCTTTCACAGGTGAAGCAAATTCAATCAGGGGTTAAATTGTCCATGATAAAGATAAAAACTATAAATGATTTCAGGCCTTCAAAACGAAATGCGTTGGTAATTTTAATGTGGCTCAATTCAATAAACATGATTTAATACATACCCTTTACAAAACATTGCATATGGCACTGTAGAAGTCGTTTTTGTAGTGGGGATAGTCACAGTAGCAGTAATATAGAGCCTCAGGAGCTCATAAGCAAAAGAATAATTACATGTAAATAAATCCTTTGATTCAAAGGTCACAGCAAGGGTTATATTAAAAGTGTAAAACATAGAGAAATAAGAGATATAAATATAAGCATATAAAAATTCTGAATCCATGTGGGAAGGCATCTTGGGGTATGAGAAAAAGTTCACACTAGCTTCTATGGAGGCAAAGAAATATTAACAGTGTGAGCAAAGAGCCACAGGCAAGAAAGGGAAATCGGGTTTCAGAGGACAACCTAAAAGACAGTAAGATTAAAAAATCCTGAGGCATGAGAATATAATCAGAGTTGAGATTGGAAAGGTAGAAAGGGACAAAATGTGGAGGATTTAAATGACTGGCCGAGGATTTTGAACTTGACATTTTGCCCAGAGCCAGCCCTTGGCTTACGTTTCAAAAACTCAGCTGAGACAATACAAAGAAGGGAGAACCAGGATGCAAGTGTTTCGATTCACTTTACGATTGTTCAGCTATTGTCAAATGTTTGATGAGTTTCAGACACACTTTTCCACAGCTTTGAAATAGGATGACAAAAGGGTTGGACAAGCATATGCTTAATATGCCAAAGCTAAATTCCTCTAGTGAAATTTGTTTTAGAAGAGTGCGATGATCACATAGAATTTCAGAGACTTTTCATTGACTGATGATGCAAAATGGAATTCTGAAAGTCATCTTTTTCTGGTTAAAAAGAATCCATCTATACAAAATTAATTGCTGCTGCCAATTATCTCATAAATGTTGGTAGTGTAGCTAATCATTATGAATGACCCAGAACTTAAAAATCTACCAAAACGAAGACACAGTGCATTATTCACTCCCATATGTCATACCCCATAATAGCCTGAACAAAAGCAGCTGTGAACATAATACAAAAAACAGAAAATGTGAAGGGAAAAAAAGGCCTAAGTACTTTTACCTTACTTCATACTTCTTTGTGATTGAAGAAACTAATTTATGAGTAGAGGATTGAAAACAGAAAAGAAAATCTGAAGTTTTTAAAATACACTTTGAGTAATCTACTCTCTCTTTATTTAACAAACACATATAGCCCTTACTAAATGTTTGACACAGTTCTGGGAACTCACTGCAGCTTGCTTCTCCAAAGCCAGTAGAAGGATCTTTCCAGTTGGCTAAGATCACAGGATGACTATCCCATCATCTTTGCATATTCTATTGGCTAGAAGGAAGTCACAAATTCTGCCCACACTCAACAGAAGGAGATAATCCAAAGGCATTACTCATTGCAGGTAATCTTAGAATCCTGCCTACCCTATAGAATAAGTGTCATACTAAGATGGCTTCACATTCTTTGGTATTTAGAAACTTCCAGAGATGAAAAAGTAAATGGTTTTCAGTTCCTACTTTTGACATTCTTAAAAAGTATTATCACATATTCCCCTCTTTGTATAAATGAACATATGTCCTTTTAATCCTTTTTTAAAAAAAAATACATTGATGTATTTTGAATCCTTTTCAGATTGCCCATGTTGCCAATAAACAATACAGAGAAAAAAGTATTAAGAGGGAGAGAGATGAGAATGATCTTATCACCTTTCTAATCCATGTATCTTAATCGCACATATTATCCTGAGATATAGTTGTGATGGCACTTCAGCATATAATTCTAAATTATTCTTCTTTATGGTTGTATAGCCAACATATAATCAGTCAAAACTTAGAACCCCAGACACTGCAATTTCTTTTTTTTTTTTTAAAGATTTTATTTATTTATTTGACAGAGAGAGAGACAGCGAGAGAGGGAACACAAACAGGGGGAGTGGGAGAAAGAGAAGCAGGCTCCCCGCAGAGTGGGGAGCCCAATGTGGGATTCGATCCCAGGACCCTGGGATCGTGACCTGAGCCGAAGGCAGTCGCCTAACCGACTGAGCCACCCAGGCGTCCCGACACTACAATTTCTAATTAACAAATAATTTTAAAGCTTGCTTTCCCTGGATAGTACTTTAAAGTAGGAAAACAGAACACACTAGAAAGTGTATGGCCTACCCCTGTTGACTGTCTCGATATTATTCTACTAGGAAAGATAGCTATTTTCTTCTCTCATAGCAAAATATTTCCTTTGAGAAACTTACAAGTCCCTCAACTTTGACAAAACTAGCCAGGATATTAACAGATGAGAAATCGACTAAAGCAAAAAGGGATAAATTCAGAGATGGGGCACGAGTGGTAGACTCAAAGCACCACCAAACTTAACAATAGCAGTGGGAGGACATCATTGGAGAAGGAGGTATGGAATCTAGGAGAGAACAGGTTCCTATTTTATATCTTTTTCTCTCAAATCTGGCATTCCTCCCTTTGTTTGTTTTAGGGCTGAGACCTCCTGAAGCATCTAACATATTGTAAGTATTTCTGTGTAAACATCTAGCAAGATGTTCTAGGATTCCCACATCTTAGCTCTGACCTACCTTTCTAGCCAAAACAGTCAGCTCACTACCAACATTCCCTGTCCTGGCTCAGTATATCATGTACTATTCCCCAATACAACTCAGTCTTCTCATCTATAAAATGGGTCTACCCTATGGGGCACCTACCTAATTTGATAAGAAGCGAGTGAGATTCTAGCAGCATGCCTGCCTCAGCAACTATGTTCAGAATTAAGCTTATTTTTACACAAAGAAAAATAACTTTTACTTCCACTGAATGAGTTGAACCTTGAAAAAATAGGAGAAAGACCTATTATTGCAGGTAGAGAAAAGAGGTCCAGATGAGAGCCTGACAGGCCAGGTGGACGAAGCCCAAAGAACAACCAAAACACAAATGGAGCATATTTCCTATGTGATGGGCTTATATTTGTGAATGGCTTCCTGTCTGGCTTGCTGTAGAGTAACTTTATAAAGTATAATATTATGCTAATTGCTATAATTAAGAAGTGTTACATTCAATTATGAAAAATATTGTAGGGAATTAGGAGAATTAGGGATAGATTTGCCTAGAGAGCCATAAAAAATTCCAAAGAGAGTAAGAGCACTTGATATGTTGGAAAGAGCCATGCAGTCCAATCAATGCCTGGTTTTTCAGGTGAGAAACTCAGCACCAAGAAAGTTGAAAATTACTTGCAATCACATAGCTAAAATTAGAATTTTATTCCCCAAATAATACTCTTTCCATCATGTCTCATGGCTATACACTAATCTGTTTTTAATATTTATTTAATGCTTAAAACTTTTATTTAATAGTTTCTTTTGCACTCTGCCAGAGTCAATACCCAATCTATACTCTGCAAAACTTTTGGTATCTGCATTGTAGATAAATTCAATACAAGACAAATTTATCAAGGTTAAAATCATTTGAAAGTATTTATTTTGATTTCCATTATGCATTTATTATTTGCAAGTAAAGAAAGTACTTATTTTGAGTAAAATGTCAGCTTTTTCCATGACCAAGTTATTTTGGATTTAACCCAAGTAAGAGCTAGAGTAGGTTAATACAAGGATTTTCTTAAAATTTTTCTGCATTTGTCATCCCAATGAAAAGATGCTCAATATCTAGGAGAGAGGAAGAGTCCATTATATACCACACTTAATAAAATCAAGTTTCAAACTTATGGTACCATTAAAATTGAAATTCTGGTCCATCAAGTGTTGACAGAAATCAATAAAAAAGAAAATGCAACCAAACTTACCAACATTTGAATAGGTTCTTTTTTAGGTGACTAAACCTAAGCTGAAAAAAGTAGAATCTAAACTATTATTTAAACTTGGATAGAAAACTCAGCATGGCTCAGTGAACCATTTTTTCCCTTCTTTATCCAATTTTAAAATTACATTTGCCTTTCAAAACCAAGTATAATTAGTATTCTCCATGAAAAAATAAAAAGAACTAGTTTTTAGTTGTGACATATAATATACTAGACACTTACCCAGATATTCTTATTTAATCCTATGAACAACATGTATGGAAAAATCTAGGATAAACAATGTTGAGGGTCTTACACAAGTTAGTAAGTAGTGGAGCTGGAATTCAAACCTAGGGTTTGTGCCACATTTGAAATTAAGGATTTTAATGATGTGTTCTTAATACTTCTATCTTCAATGTGGAATATCATAGTCAATAATTTGCTTAAAGTGGTATTCAGAAAAGGGTGATGGCTATGTCTTATTATATCTATCCCACAAACACTACAGCATGTGTTCTGTATAGTGACAAGTACCCAATTGTATGTGTGTGTGTAACTGAGAGTTTTAATGAGTCCCTGAGGAAAGGGTTTATTGCAAAGGGTATTAGAAATCTGTATCCTTCATGCCAAGGAAGGAAGATGAGATAAACAGTTGGCTATCAACACAATGCTTATCCCTTCTAATTTTGTCTGAGAGGATCTTAACATTTTCCTCAGCTTGACTAAACTTTAGACAGGCTTCTTGATTCTAGGCTCCTGACTCTATTTTCTTAGAGCATTTCCTTGAGAAAACTTACCATTCTAAACTATTCCTCTGCCCACTTGAGATTTAAGTTTTTTGAAAAGCCTCTTGCCAGTTTTATAACCCAGGCATACCTTTCTCAAGGACCTGGGGACCATCCTTTTGAAATGTAATCATCAGGGAAGATTCTGTCACCATCTCCCAGTCTCTATGAGGGAGAAGGAGCCTAACTTCAGTGTGTGTCTTGCTCAATGTTTGTAAAACTACCTCCTGTCAAAGACGCTAGAAGTCTACTTTTCCTTGGGTGAAGCCAGTTAGAAAACACAGATGGCCTGTGTTCTCCCGGGGCGCACTGCATTTCTCTCGCCATTCGTTCCAGTGGAATGAATTCTGACTGAGTTCTGGTCTCTTTCCTCTTTTGAATGAAGTCCTCCTTGCCTGGTGCAATTTTTGCTTTGATAGTTTCTTCCCTGCATCACAGGAGTAAACAGGAAACTTCATTTCCCAGAATCTCTTGCTAGTAGAGTTCTGATTAGATGTCACCAGTGAAAGAAAGTCACACAAGATTTGCAATGCAAGGAAACCACAAGCCATGAGTCCTTTTCGGCTATAGCAGGCAGATGCATGGGCTTTGTTGGACTTCTGTGCATCTGTGAGTTACCTATCTTAATGCAGATGTGTACTGTGACCACTGTTGGCAAAGTCTTGACCTGGGGCAGTAGCAACTTTCTGATTCTCTGTGGGTGATCAGTCACCCTAGCAGTAGCTTTTCCTGACCAGTTCTGCAACCCTTATAATGATTTTGTAGGTACCTAAATCCCTGTGTTAAATCTCCTCTTTCTTGAGAAAAGTAGAGTGTTTTCTATTTTCCTAACCAAACCCTGACTATAGCAGAAACAAGAGAAGTAACTGACTGATGTTTTTTTTCTCATTAAATCCCACTTAAAGAATCTCATCACTATGCTAGTAAAAATAGAGAGAAGCTTTGAGTTTGGAAAAAGAAATACCTAGCAAGATTCTCTGTTACTTTCTAGGCATTTACACTAAGGCAGATTCCCCTCATGTATCTGGAGACAGCCACACTTGGCAGAACTACGTAGACCATGCTCCATTCATGATGACTCCATAACAGGACCCAAACCAAAAGCTGTATCTTGTGGACCTTCTTTGTCAATCACTTTTAACAAGTCTCAGCCTTTTCCACTAAGTTTTGCCACATATATTTAATTTTAACTAGTGTTACTTCTCTGCAGTCTGCATTGTGAAACTGTCCTGTTCTGTATCCTTATTTGTTAATTTTTCTCTTTGCAACCCCAAATTCCATCTTCTCGAATGGTAATGCCCAGCTAACATGATAAGATACATGTTGAGAGGGGCAAATAATAAGCTATAAACTGCCAGTTGCAGAGTTCAAGAAGTTCATGTCTCATGTTCACAATTCAAATTACAAAAATCCTTGTCATATTATTTTTCAAATCACCTCAATTTATCCTAAAACTAATAGTCTCAAAGAGAGCCCTTTTTCCTCCCAAATATTGAAATAGGTCAGCTTTAATGTATAGAAAGTGACCTATACAGTTCTTTAAAGTATATAATTTTTCCTTTTTTAATATGAAAAGATATTATTGTCTGAAGAGAAAATATCCATATTTTAAGCATTACTTTAAAGATAATCACATACTTTAAATATATATTATTATAGTGGTCATTATTATTAAGGGACTGATAATTAATTTCCTATTTACTATTAGAAGGGGTTACTATGACTCATTTTATTTTATCTTTTTAAAAGATTTATCTATTTATTTTGAGATACAGAGACAGAGAGCATGAGTGGAAAGGGCACAGGGAGAAGAAGACAGAATCCCAAGCAGACTCCATACTGAGTGTGGAGCCCAGTGTGGGGCTTGATCTCACGGCCCCAAGATCATGACCTGAGCTGAAATCAAGGGTCGCTCGCTTAACTGACTGCACCACCCAGGCACTCTACCATGAGTCATTTTAAAACTCCTCAGAAACTTTTCTTAATTGATTTTATTTATTTATTTGAGAGAGAGATGGAGATAGTAAGAGAGAGCATGAGCGGGGAGGAGGGGGAGAAGCAGGCTCCCTGCTCAGCAGGGAGCCTGATGCAGGGCTGGGTCCCAGGACCCTGGTACCATGACCTGAGCTGAAGGCATACGCTTAACCAACTAAGCCACCCAGGTGCCCTACTCCTCCAAACTTTTATAGTATATTTTGCTTCCTCACTTATGAAAACCTAATTCAGTAAGTCATTTTTTCTCTTTTAAGTAATTTATTTAAATTCTGATTTAGTATTGTGAGGTTTTATTCTCTTTTTTCCTTCATCTTCTTGAAAATGACAACAAAAAAGAGGACTGAGATTAGAAAGACGAGACATCTAATCAGCTCTACATATTTCAAAGGAAGAAGTCACTTTGCTGCAAAGTGGATCTGATGAAGAGCTCTTGCGTAAAGCTAAATAAGCTCTGTGACAATTAATGGCAGTAACAGAAGAGTGGACAGAGGAAGGGAATGAATGGTTTTGTGAACCTAGAAAGGTAGAAATACTGGAGTCATGGAGGTGATCATCTAAAACTACCTGGACATCACATAAATTGTTATAAGAAAATGACAATTAAAAAATATTATTTCCCTTAAACCTTAGTATGTTTTTCATCCCAATCATAGGAACATATAACTTAAATAAATGCATAATATTACTGAATATCCATTTTTATACCAAGGTACCTAGGTACTAGAGTTCATTTACTTGTATAACTTAACATAAAAAAAAATCACCTAAGGTGTAATAAAGTTAGTGAATATGCCTGATTTAAAATATATTTGTTAACTAAATATATTACGTTTTCACAACTTCTTTATTTATAGGATTATTTAGAAGAGCAACAATAACAACAACAAAAGTTGTTTAAAATGTCTGAAAATGTCCACTAGCATTAGAACTACATTTTTGAATTGGCATCTTTATCCAGAATGTAAGAACGGAACAAAAATGTCTTTTATTTTTTGCATGTCTATCATATGGATGCAGATTAACATTTTAAATTATCAGGGTCTGCATACTCCCAGGAAATACACATTGTGATTAATTTCAGAATTCCAAATAAAATAGTGTGAAGGAATGTATATTTGTTTAAAAAAAAATGTAAGAACTAATTTTCTAGTTAAAAGGGAGCAAAAGCTGAAGATTTTTTCTAAGAAAGCTCATACTGAGATTAAGTAACATTTTAGGGAATGGGGAGGTCTTTGCTTCTTAGACTAGTTTCTCTTGCTCTTAGACTAGCTTCTAGACTAGACTGATAACCTTCCAAAGGAAAAAAAAAAATCTTGCCAATCCATAATATGACAGATTACCAGTAAGCAGATAAAGATGATTTTTAATTAAAACAGCATATTAATATATGATGGAATATTACTCAGCCATCAAAAAGAATGAAATCTTGCCATTTGCAACAATGTGGATTGAACTATAGTATATTATACTAGGCGAAATCAGTCAGAGAAAGACAAATACCACATGATTTCACTCATATGTGGAAGTTAAGAAACAATACAGATGAACATAGGAGAAGGGAAGGAAAAATAAAATAAAAACAGAGAGGAAGACAGACCATAGAGACTCTTAACTATAGAGAGCAAATGGAGAGTTGCTGGAGGGAGTTTGGGTAGGGGGATAGGCTATATGGGTCATGGGCATTAAGGAGGGCACTTGTTACCATGAGCACTGGGTGTTGTATGCAAGTGATGAATCACTAAATTCTACTCCTGAAACCAATACCACAATATATGTTAACTAACTTGAATTTAAATAAAAACTTGGAAGGAAAAAATAAAATAAATTAGCATATTATGAGAACTTAAAGAAAATGAACTTATATTGTGAAAAATGCTCTTTTTAAATAAAAAAATATAATTTTATTTTTCTGTATGTGTCTATGTGTACACTGTCAAAGTAATTAAATAAGGAGGCTATTAGACTGAGGTATCTCTAATGCCCGGCAGTCTGTGTAAGCAAACAAAAATCGTAGCCTTAAGGTTACAAAATCAAACTGCTAAGGGCAACCAATCGTAAACAGCCAACTAGGCTTTTGGCTGCGGTCAATCAAATGATTTCCTTTCTTTGTTTTCGCGCTTTCTCTCCAAAGTCTTTCCCTTTGCTCCTGACAGTGGAGTTGTTCTCCACTCTCCGTCTGCCACTGCCCAATTCTGTTTGATTTCTGCTCAAATAAACTCTTAAAAAATTTTAATATGTTCCAGTTTAATCTTTAAACTGGTAAATTTGCATGGAGTGATTAAGAGTAAAGACTTTGGGTCAGACTACCTTGTAAATCCTCAGTCTTATGCTTTCCTCCATTTATCTAAATGTATGATCTTAGGTAAGTCAGTATCATTGGTCTCAATTTCTCTATCTTTCTCTGTCAAAAAAAAAAAAAAGCAATTCACACCATTGAATTAGATTTTCTCTTCATTCATTTATTTTAAGAATACAAAAACAAAAACAAAAACACAAAAATACACCAGGACCAGCTTTACTCTAGTTAACATTTAATACCGAATAAGGCAAAATTCAGGACTTTGCTTGGTTATGGAATCTGGCATTATTAACATTAACACAAAAAATATAGTTTTTTATTCCAATCTTACCCACCCTAGACTGGTCCAATACTTGGGGGAAAGCAAGTTCTTTATTTGAGTTCAAGTTGCAGCTGTATTTTCTTTCATGCATACCATAAAAACTGGAGAAACCATAATAGGGCCGGGCACTATACTCTCACTCTCACTCTCACCACCATGAGAAAGAAAAATAAAAGTAAAATGTACAGATAGTCTGAATCATTTCTCTATAAAGCCAGACCTATATGCCTCAAATCTCCAAGGAAAAGTGCTCTTCTTGGGCATTCAAATCACTCAAAATCCTGCTGACTCTAACGTTGTATTTTCAGTGACAAATAAAATATGGGCACACAACACATGAGCAGTGTGCATCTCCAAGCGGACCATGCAGCCTCGTCCCTGCCTGGATTATTGCCCAGTAGATGGCACCGTGGAGACAGGGGCCATGTCAACCTTGGCTCCATACTTTATCTACCTCCATTTTATGTATCTGTGAAAACCACCTCTATATATTTTGCAATTAAGGCTGCTCATGATGAAAACTCAGAAGCATGCCAAACACATAGAGATGCTAAATGGAGTGGAGAGCATTGGCAATAACTTGGTACAGGTTGTGAGGAGAAAAATTTGACTCCATAGATCCAGTTAAATGTAATGTAACAGATGCCCCTCTGTAAATATAGTAACTTCTCATTCAGCCATCTGTGCTCTAACTTGCTTAGTCCAAACATGCATTTACAAAGGGTTTCACTCCATTTACAAGAGTTTGCATGTAGGCTTTCTTTGGATTCCAGCTGTTTTCCATTCAGTAAGCATGCAGCTTGTGAAGAAGGACAATCAAAGGTCACATTTACTTGGTTTAAAATCTCATGCCTAAATAAGATCATATAGAGGCTTTTTGCTTCCCAATCCTATTTTTGTTAATCTGTTCTTTTTGTTTCTTTGGGTTTTTTTTCTTTTCTTTGTTTACTTTGAGGTAATTGTTGATTCACATGTAGTTGCAAGAAATAGGACAGAAATACTACATACCCTTTATCTAGTTTCCCCTAATCACAAATCTTGCAAAACTACCATAATCCCCTTTTCACACCTGTAATAAAAACCTCTTGTTAATAGATTATAGGATTTGACTCACCTTCCAAATCAGTTAATATAGAGCAGGAATCACATTCTATTAACCTCTTGTATAATCACTAACAAGACACAGTCACCACTGTGACTCAATTGTTGGAATAACTGCTCTTTACAACCTGAAGGGCCACATCACAAAGTCGCAAGGGGCCAGGTAGAAGTCAGATTTCTGTTTCTTCACAAGGTAAGGTCATGCATCTCTCCAAAACCGAAGACTAAAATACTGTTGGAATCAGCTCAACCTAACATTTCAATTTCTGATATAAAACTGGGGTCCATTTTGATTCTTTTTGTCAATGAGAACTTGTTTTAAATTATTCCAAAATAAGTAACCCATATATTTGTATTTCTAGTCTTTGGAACATAGACTTATAATAATACTAATTGTTGGATGTTTACAATCAATATATAAAAGTCTAACTATTTCATTTGATTTTAATAAATCTTCTCTAACCTTCAAATTTCAAGGGATCAAATAATATTTGGATATATACATATGAGTACATAAATGTGTATAAAATATATATACTTATGTATAAAAGAATTATGACACCAGCTAACACTATTTATTTCCAGTATGTATCATAGAATGCTACTCAGGAAATTCAGCACAGAACTAACATTCATTTTAGCAAATAAACTAGCTTTCCTGGCTTTTCTTGCTTTTCTCATTAACTATGAACATTTTGATTTTTTTTCCCACTTTGCCACCATGGGAAAGAAAAATAAAAGTAAAATGTACATTAGTCAACTTTTGCTTTTTAACAACTCAGAGAATTAAAGTAGACTAAAATTAAGATGTATGATCCTTAGAGGTTTATTGTAATAGGTCTATAAGCCATAGAAGTGAGTACTTAAGCCTCGGTATTAGTCAATGAAATTGAAATGATTGGCTAATAATAGGGAGAACACTTGGATCACTGGAAGATTTTATTAGCCACTGCATTAGTTTTCTATGGCTAAATTGCTGCAAACTTGGTGGCTTAAAATGATGTGATTTTATTTTCTTATAGTTATATAGTTCAGTAGCTGAAATAAGTCTCATGGAAGCTGGTAGGGCAACGTTCCTTTCTGAAGGCTCTAGGGGAGTATCTGTTTCTTTGCCTTTTCCAGGGCAAGGAAGGCTGCCCACCTTCCCTGCTCATGGCTCTCTTCCTCCATCTTTAAAGCCAACAGCTATGCATTGTGTTCTCACATTCTATCACTCTGACTTCCTCTTCTGTAATCAAATCTTCCTCTGCTTCTCTCTTCTGCTTCTTCCTCCACTTCTAAGAATGCTTGTGATTATAACCCATGATAATGTCTCCATCTTGAGCTCCTTATTATCTGCAAAGTCTCTTCTGCCATATAAGGTGATATGTTCATGGGTTTTAGGAATTAGGAGGTGGACTTCTTTGGAGCCCATTATTCTGACTACTACAGTCCCTGAATTGTATGCTTTTACTCACTGATCAAACATTAACTGAGTGCCTATTATAAGCAGAGAGATTTGGGCAATTCTAATAAATCTACGCTACAGTATTTGTGCAAAAGTAACTTCCAGTTTATTTAGGGAGAAAGGGAATTCCATGAAGAGAAAGGGAAATGATCTAACAAATGCTTTCACCTTCAGACCTGGAGCTATCCTTGACACCTTTTTTTTTCCGTCCTCAGCCCCATCCATTCAATAACAAATCTTACTGATTTTACCTACTAAATGTCCTCAGTCTTATGTTGTTATGACCCTGACCTTGCAGTCTTTTAACTACAAAGCTGTTAAAGGGTAAGAAAGAGTACTGTCTCCCTTCCTTACAGATTGAACACAGTGAGTTAAAAGACTGATCACTGATTAAGAAAGAGAGCTACAAATAGTTTCCAGGCTAGGACAGCCAGAATAGAAATGAGAAGAAAGGCATCACTTCTGCCCATAGGTTATATCACATTATATGGTGTATTTATCAGAAACTACTGGTTTTGTTTGTTGTGTGGTGTTTTTTGTTTGTTTGTTTCTGACATAAATAAATAAATAATTAAATAAATGAATTATCTTCTGGAAAACAATGTCAGATACGAACGCCATAATGACTCAAAAATAAATGTGTTTTATCTTAGCTTAAGAAATGTGCTGCGAAGACAAGCCAAGTTCTGGTGGTTCTGTAACTCATTCTGTCCTGGAATGATTTATCCTAGGCAAAGAAAACTGATATTTGGTGTTTCTAATTTTATTAGCTGGGAACGAGCCACAGCAAACTAAAGTGAAATGCAAATCCAAATGCTAAGAGGTATGAGTCTCTTAACAAGGTGTTATAGGCTGCATTGCAGTGCCCCCCCAGCCCCCCAAAAATCTGTTAAAGTCCCAACCTTCAGTATCTCAGATGTGACTGTATTTGGATATAGGGCCTTTAAAGAGATAATTAAATAAAAATGGGGTCCTTAGAGTGGGCCAGAGTCTAGTATGATGAGTGTCCTTAATAAAGAAGAGATTCTGACATGGAGGGAAGATCATGTGAAGACACAGGGAGGAGATGGCCATCTACAATCCAAGGAGAGAAGCCTCAGAATGAACAGCCCTGTGGACACTTCGATCTCAGAGTTCCAGTGCCTAGAATTGTGAGACAATATATTTCTGTTGGTTAACCCAGTCTGTAGTATTTTCTTACATAACCCTAGCAAAGTAAGATAGCAAATAACCTTGAAAACTACTATCGAGTGGGACACAGTTAAAAGGCCATTGTTAAATGGCTAAAAAATTGAGTAAAATAAAAGATGACAAAGCTCAACCTGGTTCATTGTACAACACATACAAAGAGCTATTCATAAGCTGACCCATCTTCTCTTAATCATCCAGCACCTTATAAAAGTGGAAGTTATCTTCAATAGATGGTAAGTTGTCTTAATAGGAATAAAAGATGCAAAATATAAGAAAAAATGACGTAATCCAACAGTTGTAATGATAAATTAAAAGCTAAACAATTGGGAAAAGACAACATGAGCATCAATATATTCTGTTTAAAGGAAAAAAAGAAATGACTTTGGAAATGTATCATGACTGGAGTAGAGCAAATTAGGTAATTCACAACTGAGTGGCATCCAAAAATCTTTAAAATTACTTGACTATATTACATTACTAAAATCCGACATTAATGCAAAAACTTTCATTTTTAAAAAGGTGTGGTACTAAAGAAACTTTTATTTGAACACTAGTTTCATGGGAAAGAAAATGTATACATATTTGTATCTAAAAAGAGAAAAATAAAATATGGGAACTGACATATTTATTATAAGATTATTTCTAATTGTGGAAAATTATAAAACAACCTAAATGTTAAATATGAGAGAATAACTAAATATATGATGATATATCCAGTAGATGAAATATTAGGTAGCTAAGGGAAGTAGGAAAATGCTAAGTATCAAATTCTACCTATTTATTTGAGAAGGTAAAGAATTCACTTGAGAAAGAAAAAATAGGGAAAACATGATATTTTTGATATGTAATCAGTAGCAATTTAAAGAAAATATTGCTGCTATGTTCTTATAGTAAATAGTTTAATTTCTTTGATTGTGGTATATAAAGATTAAAATACACCAATAAAAATAATGAAAATCCATTTTATAAAGTGCTTACCTTTACTACTACTGATTTAAATATCAATTTGCCCCTGAGAAATGTCTAACAAATCTCCACATCCTTGTTGCCACGTATACCTGGCAAATAAAGTGCTCACCAGCATTTTGTGAGACAAGAACGTGAACTCTGGCTCTGAACTACCTGAATTTGATTGAGTTCTACCAATTACTGGCTTTGTAACTGTTAATCTCCCTATGCCTTGGGTTCTTCTTCTATAAATGGTTATAATAACAATGCCTTTCTCACAGGTTGTTATTAAAACTAAATGTAGATGTATTTGAAGTATAGAGAACAATCTGGAGTGTAGTCTATACTGGATAATAGAATTAATGAAGGAAAGAAAGATCTTTAACCTCTTTAAAGCACCTATTTTCTGCAAATGTTTCTATCAAATTCCCTACTTCTTGAAATTTCCTTACTTGTCTTTCTTCTTCTTTTATGGTGATGACATTTTAAAATTAAAATAATCCTCATCATGCTCAGGGCTCCACAGATTTGAGAGAATGCTTGTAAGACAGACACTAGATTATTTTATTTTTAAATATTTATTTATTTAAGAGTGAAAAAGAGAGAGAGAGAGCGTGCACAAGCAGGGGGAGTGAGACAAGGAAGACAAGCAGAATCCCCACTGAATGGGGAGTCTGACATGGGACTTGATCCCAGGACCCTGAGATCATGACCTGAGCAGAAACGAAGAGTCAGATGCTTAACCGACTGAGCCACCCAGGCACCCCAGACATTAGGTTATTTTAATGGCAGAGAAAAGAAAGCAAATTGTCCAACTGGATATTCCACAAGTGAAGCCTGAATGCAAAGCCTAGGTGCTAGTAGGTATTGAAGAAAGGCCAGAGGCAGAAACCCCCAAATGGAATCGGTGGATAGACTGAAATGGGAGGTTAGAGAAGAAAAAGAAGGCCATAAAGCCAAAGTGGCCTCGTTTTTACAATTTTGCCTGGAAAAATGCCCTTGGAATTTGCTTGCAAACTGAAAAATACTGGAATTTCCTTGAAGCTTATCTGCTCTCTGCAAAGGTGTTGTTAAAATTAGAATAACCTGAATTTAAACTAATTTGCCACAAAATCTTCCATTAATTAACCTTTCCTTGTGTGTTCTCAAACTGTGTGTTGAAATCGTTGAGTCATTGATATATTCAGAACCGCAAGGATGAATAAAAACCTCCTACTCATCAGAAACGAAAATCATCTGAATATGAACCTTAATTTAAGCCCATGAACATTTATTGAGTGTGTCCTATTGGTGCAGCAATGAACTCAGTTTTCTGAGAGATACAGAGCCGCCGAGGGCCCAGGTGCTGCTCTGACCTCATGAATTCAACTGATGTGGTTTGTTCAGTTATAGGAATTTCAGATTAATACCTAACACTTTCCATATCCAAAAGTTTAAGTGTCTTTCAATAAAAGGAACTTCTACAGAAGCTCAGAGAAGGTTTTTTTTTTAATATTTTTATTTATTTGAGAGAGAGAATGAGATAGAGAGAGCATGAGTGGGGGGAGCGTCAGAGGGAGAAGCAGACTCCCTGCTGAGCAGGGAGCCCGACGCGGGACTCGATCCCAGGACTTCAGGATCATGACCTGAGCCAAAGGCAGTGGCTTAACCAACTGAGCCACCCAGGCGCCCCTCAGAGAAGGGTTTTAATCATCCATTTCATAACTGTACTGTTTGCACCAGGTGGAAGTCAGGCCTTGTGCTCAACAATGAGGCTACAGGACAGAGACTACCAGAGTCTGTCCTCAAAGACTTCCAAGACTAGTGAGAAAGACGGATAAATAAACAGTTGAAGAAAGTTGTGGTGATGAGTTGCTCTGTTATGAACGCTTATGGGAGAATGAGCTTGTAGCCCAGGAGGGAAGACTTCAAAAAGGTAGATGACAGAGCAATTCATTGTTGTTGCTATTATTTTAAGCAAAATGTTACCTGTTAGATTAGTCAAGAGTAAAAAACAAAGTTTTTTTAAAAAGATTTATTTATTTATTTATTTATTTATTTGAGAGAGAGAGAGAGAGAGAAAGAGAGAGTACATGAGTGGGGAGGGAGAAGGGGCAGAGGAATAGGGAGAGTACCAAGCAGACTCCTTGCACACTCCAGCACAGAGCCTGAGACAGGGCTTGAACTCACCACCCTGAGATCATGACCTGAGCTGAAGCCAAGAGTCAGGCATTTAACTGACTGCATCACCCAGGTGCCCCTAGAGTAAAAAAGAAAGTCTTAATTTTACCTTCACTTATTCCTTCTTTGGTGCTCTTCTTTTCTTTAGATAAATCCAAGTGTCTGACTGGTATCATGTTCCTCCCTGAAGAACTTTTTTATTTTTTTAATGTTTCAAGTTTTTATTTAAATTCCAGTTAGCACATAGCATAATATTAGTTTCAGGAGTAGAATTTAGTAATTCATCACTTCCTGAGAACTTTTAAAAATATTTCTTGCAAGTCAGGTCTATTGGCCAAAACAGTCCTTAAATTTTTGTTTGCTTGAGAAACACTTTATTTCTCCTTCGCTTTTGAAGGATAATTTTGTAGCATCCAGCGTTAATTCTAAACCCTGAATATCATCCAAAAGGTCCATTTCAAGTCCCATCAACTACATTAGCTAAATGAAATATGGGTGAAATCTTAGGTATGATTAATCCTGGGACACAATTCCTCTGTGTCTGTGGGCCTGTGAACTATAAAACGAGTTACTTGCTTCCAAAATACAATAAATTATGAAGTCAAGTGTGGTTTTGCTTTGTCTTAAGATGGGAGAAACCAAAGGATATTTGTATTTTGATGAAAATGGTCCAATAGAGAGAAAGGGGCTAATAAATTTTGAAGGAAAGGAAGTGGTAGCTTAACAAAAGAATGAATTCCTGGGGGTGCCTCAGTGGCTCAGTCGGTTAAGCATCTGACTCTTGATTTTGGCTCAGGTCATGATCTCAAGGTTGTGAGATCAAGCCCCACATCCAGCTCCATGCTCAGCAGAGAGTCTGCTGGAGGTTCTCTCTCTCTACCTCTCCCTCGGCACCTACCCCCTTTCTAAAATAAATAAATCAGTCTTTTTTTAAAAAAAAAAAAAAAGAGTGAATTCCTTAAAACTGGAGACCAGTGGTTTCCTGCAAAATATGGGGGGATTGCCTTTTGTTTGAATATGAAGCATTTCCTCCATTGTCTCAGGAAGCAAACTGAAGAGGATTGGCAAACTGGGTGGCTTAAAACACCAGAAATTTCATTCTCTCACATTCTAGAGGCCCCAACTTCAAATTCTAGATATTGGCAAGGCCATGCTCTCTCTGAAGGCCCTAGAAGAGGATACTTCATTGTTTTCTCCTAGTTTCTTGTGGTCACTAGCAATCCTTAGTATTCTTTTGACTTTTCGATGCATCACTCCAATCTCTCCATCTTCACATTGTTGTCTTCCTTGTTTATCTTCTTATGAGGATACTGGTCTTCCTTGTTTATCTTCTTATGAGGATACTGATCTTATTGGATAAAAGTCCACTCTAATTGAGTATGACCTTATCTTAACTTGATTACACCTATAAGCCTATCATCAAATAAGATCACATTCACGGATGCTTAGGGTTGAGATTTCAACATAACTTCTTCTGGGGACATGGTTACATCTATAACAATCGGTGAATAGATAAGGGATCTAGCATCTCTTTTCCCCTGATGTCCAGCCTAAGAGCCCAGAGACAAAAACAAAGAAGGCAAACATATACAAGACAAAGAATTTTTCCACAGCCTCTGTATTGGTATTTTTAAATTGCATTTCCTACACATTTAATTAGCCACTCAGATAATGAAAACTACCAGTGGGTATATGTTATCAACAATTTATACTTAACTCCTACACCTTGCCTTCTCTCCATTACCAAAACTATGCAACCAAACAGTCCCCACCTACAACTGATACTTCCTGTTTCAGAAGCAACCAGTTGACATACTAACCAAGACTTGTCTGAGTGCAAGTGCTCCATATTCTAATCCTTGCTAGAGGTACCCAAGAGTATGAAAGATAAGCATTCAATTATTTTTAGTTATTTAATTTCGTTTGGTGTCATGAGATTTGTAAGAATTAAGTCCCACTAGGGAGTTCTCCACATTTTTAAATTGTAAATTCAAAGTAGAATATCTACTATTTAGCAAGATTTCACAAATATTTATGTACACAAACACACATATATAAACACTGGAATTAATACACAATATCTGTGATTTATCTTCAATCAAAACAATTTCAGATTTATTCTTTTATCATGGGAAGAATATAAATAATAATCAGTCATTTGGCTTTTAGTTTGAAACTATGTTTCATTAATTCCCCTGACCAACAGGTGTACTATCTCCTTGTCAACAATAAATATTTAATTTACTACTTACTACTTTATCTTCCATTGATGAAAAATTTGCCTTCTTGATTTTTTTTTTAAGATTTTATTTATTTATTTGAAAGAGAGAGAATGAGAGAGAGAGAGAGCACATGAGAGGGGGGAGGGTCAGAGGGAGAAGCAGACTCCCTGCTGAGCAGGGAGCCTGATGCAGGACTCGATCCCGGGACTCCAGGATCATGACCTGAGCCGAAGGCAGTCGCTTAACCAACTGAGCCACCCAGGCGCCCCTTGCCTTCTTGATTTCTCACTGGTACTAATTTTTATCTCTAAATTTCTCTGTTTTAAAACATTTTGAGATCTGTCAAATGCAGAGAAAATACAGAAATTACTTAACAGACAAGGAATGAAGAGATTTTAAATTTTTGTTCTGTTTGTTAATGATATTTCTAAATATATCTTCTTCCTTTCCTCGCAGGTAACTAGTACCTTGAAGTACATGTTATCGCAGACATGTGTTTTTCCATTCTTACTCCATATGTATATATGCATAACATCATATTTCATCAAATAGGACACCATAAATATAGGATATACCATCATTTTATGTACTACCAAAAATAAAAATACTCTGAAATTGAATTATGACTTATAATCTCAAAATTCAGAGATGTCAATGTGAAAAAACGTATACCTTATCAGTATGAAAAATGGAATATATAATGGTTTGTGTATTTAATTTTTCACACTATCACATATTTCTTTTTTTAAAAAAAATATTTTATTTATTTATTTGTCAGAGAGAGAGAGCACACAAGCAGAGGGACAGGCACGCAGAGGGAGAAGCAAGCTCCCCACTGAGCAAGGAGTCTAATGTGGGACTCAATCCCAGGACCCTGGGATCATGACCTGAGCTGAAGGCAGCTGCTTGACTGACTGAGCCACCTAGGCATCCCTATTATCATATATTTCTATCATACCAATTATTATCCTGTTATATGGCTTTTAATTTGCATTTTCTCTCAACTTACTCTCATGAAGTATATTTTTGTTTGCATGTGTGATAAGAAAGCAGCTACTTGAGTTGCTGCCTAGGTATTTTACAATATGACAACCCTTTTTATGTCCAGATTCTGGACATTTAGATAGGACTTGAGCTTAGGATTCTGACTCCAATCTCCTGCTTTGCTTTTTCCAGGATACCTTTTAAAGTAACCATTTAGAGTTGAGATCTTGAAAAGTTGGTGACCTCTGCCCAGACACCTTATAAGTAGTAAGTGCTTGCTACCCTGCTCTCTATTGCCTTCTCCTTCCCGACCTGTAACAAAAAGACTACCCACCCCAACCCCCTTGCCTGTTTCTGGAATTCTTAAGTAATAAATCTTGTGACTTTGCTTCATTTATGAGAATGTATTGAAACTGCACCTTTAGTCAGAAGGATCCAGGGACTTTCCACTTCCCCAAAGTGGGAGCTTTGATCCTGAAGGAGCTACCTGCAGGCAATGTGTGGGTGACTTGTTCAGCAGGTCATAATCTGCATATTCTTAGTATACCAGCTACCGGCCCTCCAACACAGCATGGAGATCTAATTCATTTATTTCTATTCATTTTATGAAAAAAAAAATTGTTAACTTTCTTACAAATAAATAGGCATTTCTTGCTTTTTTCTCTATTACAAGCAGTCCTCCATGTCCCACTGTGACCATATTCAAAATGTTTTCTGGAGTAGAAACCTAAGAAAAATTGCAAATCCTGCATTGATCTTCCAGACCAAGTAGGGTCACATTCTGAGCTACTGAGGATTAGAACTTGAACATGTAAATTTTGGCGGGGGACACAGTTCAGTCCTTAACAATAGGTAAAACTGGGTTTTTGTCTTAACTTCCAGTCATCGCCCCAGTCCCCCCCAGACCCAGAGGGATAGGACCCAGGTTGGTTGAGTTTGCAGACATCCACTGAGAGTTACAGTGGTATTTATACCATAGCTCTGCTACCCATTCTGGGATACCTGCCTCTGAGAAAACCCCCAAACAGAGTACAAGCTGAGATCAACAGGCAGGTGTCCAAAAACGAGAAGAAAAAAAAATTCACATTGTGATTTTTCTAGGTATGACACAATTGTTGACTGACATACTGCATTACTCATTTGTATCTTTTTCGTTGACTTTTTAAATCAATCTTAACAATCTTAATAGAAGTTCAGATACATTGCAATAAAAAATAAAATGAAAGCAATTTGGGGGGTTTGATTTTTAATTTCCAGTTATGTGGAGCTTTTTCTAATAACACTTTATTTTATGGTTCCAATTTTATTTTATTATAATATTTTTGTTATGCAATCTTATGATATTTACTATTTGCTACTTGTTGAGATTTACTTTGTGACCTAATATTTTTTTCAATTTTTATTAATTTTCATGGGTATCTAAGGATTCAATATAAATATAATTTATTCTTAAAAAGTAATTTTAGTTCTGCCACATTTAAAAATTTTCACCTTTAGTCATGGTGAAGCAATTTTAATAAAAGCAATAATAATAATATTGATATTTCTACTTTGGATCATCTTTTCCAATTATATCTACAAATAATATGGCTTCCTAAAAAAAGGCAACCACTTGGGATGTCTGGGTGGCTCAGTTCTTTAAGCATCCAACTCTTGGTTTCAGCTCAGGTCATGATCTCATGGGTCCTGAGATTAGGCTCTGCACTCAGCGGGGAGTCTGCTTGATTCTCTCCCTCTGCCCCTTCCCGCCACTCATGCTTGCTCTTTCTCTTTAAAAATAAATAAATAAATCTTAAAAAAAAGGCAACCACTATTAATGTTTATTATCTTAACTGTAGTTTCAATATTTGTCAATGATTGAAGAAGAAAAAAGAAACCTTTTTATCTTTGAAATAAGCAATGATTTCATATTTGAGTTTATTTTTTATAATTAAAAGTTTTGAGGAACAAAGCAAATCCTTCCCACAGGCTCTATACAAAGAAGAAATCATGGCTCCTACAGGCCAATTTCTTATTCAGAACATTCCACAAAGTTTGCTCTAAGAATTTTTAATCACCAATTGGGGGATATTATTTATTGTTAAGCTAAAATAACCAGATATTACTTAAATATTTACTCAATATTTCCTTAGAGCAAAAGGTTATAAAAATTGAGTGCTGAAAATGATTGAATTTGGAAATATTTCTTTTGGCAAAATTTAGTAGTTCCATGACTAACCATGGGATAAATGCCCTATTTTTCTTCCAGAAAGATTCTAAGCATGCTGACACACAAAGTAATTTTGAATAAATTCAAACTTGAAAACAAACTGGGTAAAAATTCCATGTTAAAGTGAAAAGTGAATCCCAAATATCTACATTACACTCTTGCCTATACTTACAACCTTTTGCTGTTTTGCTATTTGGGAGGAACTTCCTCAAATTGATTTGCTTTTTAGAAGTAATGAACTGTTACATAAAATATTTTAAAGAATTGTAATTATGCTGATAATTTACTCATTGCACATTTAAGAGCTTAGTTTCTATAGCTGTTTACTTTAGGGTCAATTTTCTCCTGTATATTGTTTCCTAGTTTTATATTCTGTGAACCATTATAATGCACAAAATGTAAAAAAATAAAAAAATAGTGATATTACAGTTTTTGTGAATTTTTAGTTGTATATAAAATCTGGGAAATGACTGCTAGAGGCTGATTGGTTTCCAAGAAAGCTTTAGATAAGGTAGGAATTTGTTAAGTCAATTTCATTTTTTGCATCTACAATTGATTTTCTCTAAACACTATAAATACATAAGACATGCAGATTAATCACTTCAATCTTGATTATTTCCTATTACAAAAGAATATTTGCTATCTTTAACTCTAAAATTCAGTACACACATTTCCAAGAATCTCCAGAAAAGCTAATCCCTACATAATCCAATAAGCAACAGCAGCTGGCCAACATTAAGAGAATACTGAAAGCAACCATATCTGCTTAGCTCATACTACCCAGACCAAGACTTCCAGGCTTTTATCAGAAAATAAACACACACAAACAAAAACAGAACAACAAAGCCAAACATACTTTATAGTATTTGCTCTGGTTTAAGTTGTTAAATCCATTGGCAACTATGGAATTGGGAACTGTGCATATAAGTAGCTATTCTGTGGGACTATCTGTTCACAGGTACAAATGTGCTGGTAATGGAAGGGTGTATTGCAATGAATGTAAGTATCTATCATTGGAGATTTAGCTCTTATAGTTTTTACACATTTAAAGTTCCACTGAAACCTATGCCTCAACTCTATGCCCTAAAAATATTCTTAACTTAAAAATATGAAAAAGAATAGTTAATACTGTATTTCACAGTATTAGCTCTCTTCCTCAGGACAGGATCCTTGCACTTGGTGAGTTTGGATAAGTCTATATAACAAAATCAATGATGGGTGGTTCATAACAGAATGATTTTGGCAATGAGCACCAAGGCGAAAGAATTGGGAACCTTGATTTGGAACATAATGCCAGCTTAAACAAATAACATTCCTAAGTATCAATTTCCTTAGGCTTAGGAAGGAGAGAGTGTTACTTCAAGGTGAATTTGGAACTGTGTTTGGAAATGTGCATTGAGTGTCTCTCCTGCATGGCAGCAGGTTAGAGGCTGATACCACCCATCCTGGGTACCTTCAGAAACACAAATTTCCTATCTAAGGGGCGCCTCGTGGCTCAGTTGGTTAAGTGACTGCCTTGGGCTCAGGTCATGATCCTAGAGTCCTAGGATCGAGTCCCACATCGGGCTCTCTGCTCAGCAGGGAGTCTGCTTCTCCCTCTGACCCTCCCCCCCTCATGCTCTCTCTCTCTCTCTCAAATAAATAAAATAAAATCTTTAAAAAGAAAATAAAGTCACAAGGCCTCCTATTATATTTCCTGATTAACAAGAGCTGTCACTGTGGAGAAACAAATACTCAAAGATATTTTCAAGGAAGATTCAATGTGGTTAATGAGCTCAAGTATAAATTTTACTTTTCGAACATCTGTGCAAATATACGCATCTTATCTGTTTCCAAATAAGGTCTCTTTCACAGGAACCTGGGGTTAGGACTTCAGCATATCTTTTTGAAGAACACATTTCAACCCACAACAGGTGATAATATACTCTTTTGTATTTGCTTCTCTCCTTCCATGCTTCATTTCTTTTTTTTATTTCACTCTTTGCTGCCCCAGAATTGTACCTCCCAATAAAACTTTATCATATGCAAAAAAAAAAAAAGAAAGAAAGAGAGATGAATTTTACATGTAAACAAAAAATGTGTTTTTTTATGGCAAAAATCACCATATGCAAATTCAAGACAAATGATAAATTAGGAGAAAATATTTATAACAAATATCACAACAAAAAGGCTACAATTTGCAATATATAAGTAAGTAATTAACATGGAGGAGGAAAGACCAAACCATGAGAAAAGTGGGAAAAGTGAAAAGACAATGAAATAATAAAGATGCAAAGAGGCAGATTCTCTACTTCATTCATAACAAGAAATATGCAAATCTATGCTTCTCTGAGAAACTTTTTTTTTAACTGAAAAAAAATAAAAGTTTGGCAATATTCTATTAGTGAAGCTGCAAGAAACGACCTCTCATGCATTGCAGGTGTTAATGCAATGTGGTTAATGCTCCCTTTCCTGCTGGCAGAACCAACCCTGCCCCTGGGCACAAGATTGGCCAGCGCTGTACAGTAGGGATTTCAGACACCACTTGCCCCTTGGCCAAGGAGGCTTTTGTTCTATGTACAACATACACAACTACCCAAAGTAAGTCTGCTCTCATTACTTACTAGAAGCTATGCAATCTTTCTTTAATCTTACTTTCATGAGCATTTGCTATCATCAACCCACTGATCTGCTTGTCCTTCTGAGAGCTGGATTTACATAAAAGGGTGATGGTAATCCCTTTCAATCGCAATGATTATCTTCTTCTTCTCTCTTTCCCACAGTGTTTACTGACTGTGTCTCTAAATTTCATGGGCTAGCCTTTTGCTATTACAGAGCTTCATTTTATACTACTTCCCTTTAACAAAACTAACAATTATCAAGAAAGTTTCTCTAAACCAACTATACTATTCTTTGTTCTTGTTCATAAATTCAATTCATCTTCAAATCATCACATTTACAGTGTGGTCATGACTTTCATGATCAATACTTTTCTTTAAGGTTTCCAATTATATTTAGCAAAAATATTAGGCTGTTTTAAAAGAGATACCAAGGTAGGACATTATTTTAATTTAATAAAGACCTAGTATCTTTCAAATTATTCTATAACTTTCTATAAGTATCAGTCATAGTTCCTGTAAAACTAAACTCATTTCCTTTTCTTCCTGGGTGAAGAGCTGTATATATGACACAACGTCCCTTTTGAAAAGATGTGGCCATGTGACTGAGTATTGACCCATGGAGTGCGAGGGAAGGAATGTGAACTCCTTTAAGGCCTAGCCCACAAGAATCTCAGAATATATGATCTTCATGCCCTTTCCTCTTTTGTGGCTTATGCCACACACACACATACACACACACACACGATAGCAGAGCCATGAGTTACAAGAATCCTAGATGCTCAATTAACCTCTCAAAGGAGAAGAGCTAGTATGCCTATCAGGAAAACTCATTTTGAAGTTTAAAGAAACATGAATCCATATTTGAGCTATTACAGATTTGGGGGTTACTGTTATAGGAACAATCATTAGCTGAACTTGCATATGTCCATCATTATGAGATGAAAACAAGAAGACAAGCATCTTGCCAGAAGACAGGCAGAAAATCTTAAACACTGACAGGCACTGGATTATGCACATCTAACAGAGGATTTATTTGGATAAAGCTTTGTACATATTTCAATGATCTGGATTTTAATAAAAATGTTTTGTCTCAAAAAAACAAATGACAAGAGAGGAAGGAAGGGAAGTTATAGAAAGGGGAGTGGGAGTTAGGGCATATCAGCTGTCAAATGTAAGAAAAAAATGGGTTAGGTAGAAAAACTAGTGTAACAAAATGAGAACTATTATTAAGTACACTTGGGTAAAATGCTTAAAATTATTGTACTTCATTTTCACAAAATCATCTTTGAGGTGCTTGTTATTACAGTTATAAACAATGGCATCTTTTTGTTTTTCTCACTGGTTTGATGTCACATTTTCTTGGTTCCATTTTACTCAGAAGTATCACGCCAGAGGTCTGAAATTTAAGAGATATTTTAAGTCTCAAAATGACTAAAATATTAACACTGAAAACTTTGTTGTTCAAACTTTCCATGAACCTCCAAAAGGTTAACCTTCTACAGAGCATTTGATGTTCAAGTCAACTTTTAGTTATCAGAAATTGATATTCTGTCTCAAATGATTCTTTGCCACCTTTACAACCTTTGCCTCTACAAGTACCATGAAAGAGCTCTTTGATGATTTTCAAAAAAGTTTAAATTTGGCGTGAAGCCTAGAGCTGTATTCTAATTTGGGAACTAATTAGTGTGCTGGAACCAATTCCAACATGGGGAGGGGCAGTTACCTCCAGGCCACCAAGCGATTCTCCAGACACCCAGCGGGATGTCCTACAATGTAACTCAATTGAGACAGCATCAGATTCCACAGGTTAAGGGCTCAGTCCTATAAGACTCTCCATCCTTCATCAGACACCAGTCACAATCTCAGGTTGACACCTGTGCTTCTGACCAACCAGCTATAGATTGGAGTTCCAAAGATCCCTTCTTTGGACTTCAGAGGTCAGTTGCAAGTCCAGGTTGTTACCTGTATTTTACACTGATTGGATATAAATCAGAAGTTCCCATGATCTCCCCCCACTTTGGATTTAAGTAATTAGCTAGAGCAACTCACAGAACTCTGGGACACATTTATTTATGTTTATCAGTTTATTATAAAAGGATATAATAAAGGATACAGATGAACACCCAAATGGGAGATATTTAGGGCAAGGTATGGGGAAAAGGTGTGGAGCTTGCATGCCCATTCTGGGTACATGACTCTCCTAGCACTTGCATGTGTTCATCAACTTGGAAGCTCTCTGAACCCAGTCCTTTTGGGTATTTAAGGTGGCTTTGTTACATAGGCATAATTGATTAAGTCATTGGCCACTGGCAATCGATTGAACCTTCAGCTCCAATCCCCTCCCTGGAGGTGGGGGTAAGGAGCGAAGGGAGGTGGGACTGAAAGCTCTCACCCTCTAATCACAAGGTTAGTTCTCCTGACAACCTGCCTACATCCTTAGGTGTGGTCCAAAAAATCACCTCATTAACATAGCTCACCTCATTAACTGCCTCATTAACAAAAGACATCTTTTTAGCTCTCATCGCTTAGGAAATACCAAGAGTTCTGGGAGCTCTGAGCCAGAAATCAAAGAGACGAAGATTTTAGATAAATAGCAAATAGGTTATTAAACTGTCACTACACTTTAATGGATAACTTAAAATAATGTTTCTAGTAATTTTTAGTGCTAAATCATTTAAACACATTAGCAATTAATACAGATTTGTGTGATCTATTTCAATATTTCAGCTTTCTTCCAAATCAGCTTTTAAATGCTTAAATAACATTTCTATTTCCATCCAGCAGTTTATGATGACATTTTAACATAAACTTATCAATAAAATCATAATATTTTCACGATAGCATATGACTATGAATTACATGTGCCCACTTATTTTAGAGAAATGGATAATGCTAGAAACTTTGAAGGAAATAGATTTTTTAAAGATTTTATTTTATTTATTTGAGTGTACAGGAACAGGGGCAAGGTAACAGGGAGAGGGAGAACCCACAAGGGACTCGATTTTAGGACCCTGAGATCATGACCTGAGCTGAAACCAAGAGTCGGACGCCTGACTGACTGAGCCACCAGGTTCCCCATAAGAGAAACAGATTTTATTTTTTTACTATGCAAAATCAAGCCACAGCTATCTTTTTGTGGCAGTAATTAATGAGACAGTTCTTTCTTTCTTTTTTTATGAGAAAAATAAAGTTTGGAGACAAAGTATGTGTTCTCAGGTTCATGTCTAAGCAACATCTAGAAAGTACAATGAATTTGTAGTTTAACACACCATTAACCTGTCTGATTCCTTTCCTGTATAGATAAAATCAATACATTGGATATTTTTCATGCTGGATGGAAGACTCCTTTGGAGAGAAATAAGCTGGTCTCATTCATTTGACTGCTAATAACTTACTATCCTTTGCAATATTTATAAAGTGAAAAGCTCAGCACCCTTAAACCATGCTGTACGTTTACCAAAGGGTCTAGGTGAATGGATGCCTTTTTCATGTTTAGAGGGCAATAGGTTTCTCCAATCACTGACATTTATGTTTATGAAAGGCCAACTAAACTTATTGAAAGGGAAAAATATCTGTATATTTAAATATTTAAAAAAGCTAAGAAAACTTGCCAGGAGTAAATATTAGCAATATTTGTAGTAAAAGTAAAAAATATATATTACATGACATTAGAAATCTGAAAAAGCTATGGTTTTCAAAAACTGCTTTATACATCTTGAGCCGTGTTCTAGTTTTTACTTTAATATTAGTCAACAATTTTGTACACTTACTGGGTACTGAATACTATGTTACGTATTGTATAAGACATTATCCTATTCAATCTTTGTAACCACCTTATGAGGTAGACACTATTACCTCAACTGTTATAAAGGAGGAAACTTTTTATCTTAAAAAAGTACTTTCTTTGTGCATATCATATCTCATACACTATACTGAGCATTCTATAAATATTAATCACTTAATCCTCACCACAATCCTTTGAAGTAGGTACTTTTATTATACCCATTTTAAAGATGAGGACACTAGGGGCCAGAGAGACTAAATAATTTTCCTGAGGTCATACAATGACTGCTAGTGCGATAAGAATACGAACTCAGGCAGTCTGACCCAGACTACCACTTAGAGCAGTGTTTCTCCAGCTTTAGTTTTCATTATTGCCCTTGTAAGGAGCCTTTTTAGGCCCCTGTTTTTCCTAATTTCCCCCATTCTTCCCATGAAATGTTAATAATATGTTTTGCGTACTGTAGGCCTATCTTTTACACACATAAGAGTAAAATTTGGTTTAACTCTTAGAAACAATTTTTTACCTTTAGGGAAGACATGACCCTCCTTGTGAATGTCTGACTTAGAGAGATGGAAAAGACAGTTACAGAGATGTCTTTCTGCTGCGTCAATTTAGTCTCAAATAAGAGGGGCCCCTTCCCTGCATCTGAACATTGCAGATTCTGCTTTTGTTCTCCTCTGGCCAAGCCTCTTCCCAGAGAACAAGGAATTCAAGAGGTTCAGGAATGTGCCATGCCATGCTCCACTCTTGAATTGCACAACAGAATCAGATAACCAATATTCCCAGCCTGAATGGGCTTTTCTTCCTTCTAGAACCTACTTGAGCCTCTTGCCTGGGGCTAAATTTGAACAGATGGCAGCATGTGCATGTGGGGGCTTAAGTGCAGTTGTCACAAGGTCTTTGGGTAGAGTTTAGATGTGTAAGCTAGGATATTTATATAACAGGTCTTTTCTGATGCAGGGCAGAGCAGGCAGAAGAAAAGTTAGTGGTCCACCAGCCAGGGACTGGCAGTCAGATTTCCTTTTATGGCCATTTTCTTTCTTTTTTTTTTTTAATTTTATTTATTTATTCATGAGAGACAGAGAGAGAGAGAGGCAGAGGGAGAAGCAGGCTCCCAAGGAGCAGGGAGCCCGATGCGGGACTCGATCCCAGGACCCTGAGATCATGACCTGAGCCAAAGGCAGACGCTCAACCATCTGAGCCACCCAGGCGCCCATTATGGCCATTTTCAATGCAGAACTCTAAGGAGCTTAAGGATTCTAAATTTGAATGTGGTCTTCAAGACTGTTGTGAAAGAATATGTACTAAAATAGGATAGACTACATTTTATTTAGCAGTTTGTTATCTTGATTGATGCCTCAAATATTGTGACAAATACTAGGGTATGTAGACCTCCAATTACACTTTTACTCTGGAAAAGTAGTGGACTGATTTAACTCCAGCAAACACACATTGCTTATCCTTAAACCATGTTGTTTCTTTAAATCTAAACAGAAAAATGTGTTGATTGAAACAGACAAGCACTGGATCTAGCATTCCTGTATTGAAAGAAAGAATTGTCCTCCCCTCAACTGCATTTTATCGGTCATTAATTGGACAAGTCTTTGTAAATTGTATGTGTTGACAATAAATGATGGAAGGAAGGGGCGTTGTAGAGGCCAAGGATGAAGTTTGAAGAATAGCATGTAAGGAAGCATGAGGGAATCCTTTGCAAACTCATCAGTGATACCTTTGACAATAGTGTCCTAAAATGCAGCTCATCTCAGATATTTCTAGAACTATTGACTGTGTTCTGCTACCAGTATTTTTTTTCCCCCAATATTTTTGATGGTAAATAAGTTCAGTGATTTCCACTTACTAACTTGTCTTCAAAGTATTATTTGTGAGACTTGGTAACCATGCCTATGAATTTCTACTATTATATTTTAATGGAACGTATCAGAAGTTTCTTTAGATAGTCCATCATGTTGGAAATCCATCTTGTTCAATACCTTGTTGTTAAAAATTAGTACATGGTTGATCTGAAAACTGTTACCAATTTCCAACAAAACACAACTTTAAAAATCAATATATTAATTCTGTGGTTAGCAAGAACTTACGAAGAATTGAAAACATAGCAAGAATAGCCAGAGAGAATGAGAAAGAAAAGGCATATATATAAGGGCACACTTTCTTCATAAATAAAGATCTTCCAGCCAAGAAAGAATAATATTTTCATTAAAAGTTAATATACCTTCATTTTAAAAAATGCTCTTAAAGCCCTAGTCACACATGAATAGAAACCCAGTCGCCAAATTCTGTAGAAGGCAACTACATGCCTTGGGAAAAGAAAGTGGTAATCTAGAAATGTTCAGAAGTTTTCCATATTCCATTTAAAAAGCCTTCTATCTGATCATTTTAGATAGAGCTTTTTATTACAAGATTGTGATTTTGTGAAGATAATATGGAAATCCTGGCTACATCTCACTCTCTTAAAATTATTCTCAATTCTACAGGGGGAGGTCAAACTGAAATATTTAATCAGATTTCACCTTTTTCTGCCCCTAAAGTCTCCTCTTCCATATGCTGCTAATGCAAGGTTCCATCTATTCCACTAACATGTTAAAATCTATTGTAATGATATAGCTTTGTATATATATATTGTAATGATACATCTTATGAAGAAAATACACCTTTTTTTCTCCCTAAATCTCAGTCTTTGCAATAAGGAGACATGATGCGTATTTTTCTATTGTGTGAGAATTCGTACATTTCGTACTCATCCTCTCAAAACAACTCCTTGTATTTTTAGCAGTAAATGACCACGAATATTTCTTGATATTTAATATTGAAAACAAAGTTTTAAAGAACATAATCAACAAATACCTGTCTGATCCACCGCAAACATCCGTAGGAGAAGGGGGAAATGTAATCCATTATTTACATGGTGTGCTTATGTAGTCATCAGAATCTGGTAGCTTAAGCAAATGTAAGATGGTATAAAATTTTTTTGTTGTGTATTATGAAAATATTGGACAAGGAGAAAGAAAACTATACATGTGAAATAGCAAGTAAAGTGAATTTTGTTACTCAATTGACATTTAGGAAAACAGATGGTAGTAGAAATGCAGTGTACTATTTTAAAAGTTCCAGGTCTCTGAAAGCATTCTGATTTGAATTATATTATGATGAACCATTTGAAAAGTGAAAAATTCGTAAGTTTCTACCTGTCTTGACTAACTTTGAATCTCCCCGGAATCCATCATTTCGGGAGCTAGTAACAATTACAGCAATGCTACACCGCTGGCAAATAAATGATACTCAAAGGATAACTGAAGACATTTTTGTCATTAACCAAAATATCTGTTTCTTCTAGTGTATAATTTCACACCTGGGAGTGGCCTACGTACTCAGGGATGCCTACAGTTAAAAGGTCTGCCGGGACCCACGGGGAGGAAGGAATAGTTAATGAACGCTATGGCTGCTATTTTTATTTCCCTGTTCTTTGCCAATGACTCATTTCAACAAATCTCTGAACACATGGTGGGATTTGTCAAGTCTCATTTTTAAATAGCAAATGAAATAAAAAAGAATAAGTTGAGATGGGCTTCAAAATAGTTTACTAAAAACCAAAATATCAACAGTTACCTTTCAGAAATAGTGCCATATTGACGTTAGCAGCACCCAACATTACTTGTGTTCATTAACTATTGGATTCCAAATGTAACTATACATAGGACACAGTCCTTGCCCTGAGTTTGTGATTTATATTTTTCTAATGTAATCATTTAGTTACTTAAACGAAACACAGGACATAGAATATCAGCCTCAAATCATGAAGCTACTGTTTCATAGGGAAATTTCTGGCTTTGGGTTAGAGAGTGATAACTGACTGAACTGGAACGAGTGAGATACACACACACAACGTGCACGCACATGCACGAGACACAGTTAATGTCCATATTTCTATTTTTTCCAGTTTAAACTCATATATCATCAAGTCTAGGATTTGGGTTCTCGTGCCCAAATTTAAGAACTGGAATGATCCTTAACACTTCCTATTTTAAATTTACTACTATTAACAAGAGCAAACACAAATGCATAAAGTTTACTTTGTGTCAGACACTGCTCTAAGCACTTTACATATATATTACACATTGAATATTTTAACAACCCAAGAAGATAGTACTATTATTCATTTTTACAGATAAGGTCTGTTCTAAGGCAATCAGTCCCTTCCATCCTTAATTTAATTAATTTATTCCTTTGACAAGTATTTATTGAGAACCTATTTTATGCACTGAGTGCACAACAACAAATATATCATTCTCTTTCTTCACGGAGTATAGAATCTAGTGGGAGAGAGGAAAGGAAACCAAGAGCCACAGGATAATAAGTTCTGCTTAGATGTAAGCAGAGAAGTTACTAAAATTGTTAAATGGGCCCTCTAAAGGAGACCCATGAAGTTTTAGAAAACTTTAATCTAAATCTGAAGGACCAAGTAGGAATTAATTAGAGGAAGAGGTTGGTATATGAGAGGCAAAGGGTATGTGGACAGTGGTGGTTGGAGTGGCCATTGTAGGCAGAGAGAAATATATGTACAGAGGACATATTTAATTATACTGAAACAAATTTTGACTTGTTCCAAATTGTAATTTTGATGAAATTTTAACTGCAAGGCTGTTTAAGGGTAGGGTGGTCACCCAGGTATCTAGAAAGCCTAGATCATTGACCCCCAGCTCCACCTCAAAAAAGCATTTTTGTCCATTACCTGTCCAGTTCACTATAAACTGCATGATACGATGACAATTATTTCTAAGTGAAGAAATGGTAAACTAGTTTGGTAAGTGAGCATATACCCAGGAAATAGAATTCTTGGAGAAAGAGGGAAAATAAGAGCATCATTCAGATTTTTCAACTGAGGGGTTATAAAGGTCATGAAAGTTAACATTCTTGAAGATTCTTTTTGATGATAAACTACCTTCTCCAACTTGCTAATGGTTTAGAGTTTAACTTGCTCTAGTATCACCAGTATAGTGATACTTTTCCTGTCTCTTGCTATTAAAAGACCTGTGAATATGCTGCAATGGTTTAATACAGCATATTTTTTAATACTTATTTACATAAAGTTTTTATACTTCTATTACTCCATGACCAGAAATGTCTTTACATTGAGTACATACAAAAACTCATGTAGCCTAGAAGTTCAGAAGCACCAGCTTTCTAAACATAGGCTTTACTTTGTCCAATTCCAGGAGACTAATATCAACCCTGCGGACCTATAAGGAAACCACCACCAAAGCTCTTCATAATTTCTTCTCTGGCTCCCTCGGTTTCCCATGGTCGGTGTCAGTTCCAGGCCATAGTACATTTTAGCTTACTCAGGCATGTATAAGGCATTGGTTCCTTGGGATCCCTACTTCAAAAAACACATTTTAAATCTATCCCAGTGGATCTTTTGAAGTCCTGTCACTAATGGCGGGCAGCCCATATGGAGACTTGGAGTACACATACAGCTCTCTGAAGAAACTTCTCCATTAATATATCTCTCCACCTTCGTAACTCTCTCATATTCTAGAAGTCAGTAAAGGGGTTCCAGTGTCATAGAACAGGTTTCTCTTCACTCGTTTTGTAAAAGATGTAGGGAATTCTCTTTGTAATCAGAGAGACCTTGACTGATTAATTCTGGCAGGGCATGCTGATCCCAACACACTAGCCCTCTCTAAAAACCACTAACAAAGCTCTTTGTCATACTTACTCTATCTTACATTCATTTTTGTTTGTTGACATTTATTTCCTTGGTGGCACAGTCAAAACTAAGGCTAGACAATTCCCATTCTAAAAATCTTACTATATAACAGTTTAAAATTAAGCAGGAATCATATTTAAATATTCCTTTCAGAATTCTTCTTTAGTGTATATTTCTCAGGAACTATTAGATCATTTTTTTTAATTGGGCAAATTATTTAGAAACTATTCTCTGTAAATCAGCATTGAGTTCTAGACCCTTTTTCTTTTTATCTGTGAGACTCAAAGAAATGCCAAATGCAATTGTTTCCAGTCAACTGAATAGGAAATTCATGAAAGGGAAATATGTTTACTAGAGAATTATAGACTAATAGAAAAGCCCTATGTCCTCC
The DNA here is from genome assembly GCF_011800145.1 of Mirounga leonina. Taxonomy (NCBI): domain Eukaryota; kingdom Metazoa; phylum Chordata; class Mammalia; order Carnivora; family Phocidae; genus Mirounga; species Mirounga leonina. The sequence goes on from NW_023270418.1 coordinate 4,325,022, forward strand.
TGTCATAACTTTGCTAAGATAATCCTATAAAATTGTTATTGAAGAATTACCCATGTCATTCAGTATAACTAAGTTACATAGCACTGATTTTGAAATTGTTAAAAAAAAACAGGAAAACCATAGCCAAAAAAAAAAAATAATATTGTCACAAAAGAAATATAATCATGGTAATATTTTTTTTATATTTTTTATTTTTTTTTATTTATTTGATGGAGAGAGACACAGCGAGAGAGGGAACACAAGCAGGGATAGTGGGAAAGGGAGAAGCAGGCTCCCAGATGAGCAGGGAGCCCGACGCGGGGCTCAATCCCAGGACCCCGGGATCATGACCCGAGCCGAAGGCAGCCGCTCAACCGACTGAGCCACCCAGGCGCCCCAATGGTAATATTTAAGTAGAAAACTTTTTCTTAGCATGAAGCCAATCTAAAAAATAGGGTTCTTTCTTACACAAATTCACAATCTTTATTGAAATCCTTGAAGGAGATAGTTTTGGAATTCAGAGTTTTCTGATTTATAAGGTAAGAAGGGCAAATACCATACATTATATAACTCTCCAGAGAAGTTTGGTATGTTACTCTGTAATAAATCATAAATAATACTAGTGCAATAAAATGTATAAATAATCACAATAAGTGGAGTAAAAACCAAAAGTAGTCTCATGTAATTTTGTTTCAAGGTTGGCCATGAAATGAGTTTCAAAATCTTTGATTAGAAGAGACATTTGTTACATAGTATTAATGTAAAAGTAGCTAACTGCTACACATAGGTACTGCCTGCCACAGAAGGAAAACACAAATCATAAAGAAAAACATGTAAATGGAGAGCTAGAGTACAAAATGGAAAAGCAAAATAAATCTTATATTTGACACAAGAGGGCTTAGATAAAACACCTCCAAAATTATGGGTGAGACAAAGCATGTGCACACTATAATTGCCCCCCTGGCTATGTTTTAAATTTTTGTGAACTCTTCTCTTTTCAGTGATTTTGAAAATTGGCATGAAGCTAAATTTAAAAATGATCACTTTTGAGATTATTTTTTTTAACAATAATGAAACATGACAGTATAAATTCCTTACTTTAGTAAGCTTTCACTAGTTGGAAAAGGCAATGTTAGGATTTCTTCCTGACAACAAAATAATCTGTAACAAGGTTTATGAATTTCCTTTAGGTAGTTTATCAGTGAGAAAGTTTTGGAGTTAGTGGAGGTGGCCCTTTGGAGTTCATGAAAATCCCTTAGATTTATTTTATTTTAAATCACCAACTTGCTAACTTTTTGAAAGGGTTTTTCTAATTTACATAAATGTTCATTGACTGAGTGAATAAGTGAACAAATAAACTAAACTAATGATCATCATCCAGGAGAGTTGATCCTCGAAGTATCTTTGAATGTAGGAGAATGGAGACAAGGAGGATCCAACTCTACAAACCAATACATAGTAGTAAAAAGTTTATGAAAATGGGAATTTCTTTGTTTCCCCACTGAAACTATTACTAAGGCTACTGTAGCTTTAACATAATTTTGATAAGAACCAGCTAACACTATGTTTAGTCACCAATGCGTGGAAACTATGAACTGTGTGTAGGAGATACAGTATCTAACTAAAATGTGGTTACAAAAACAGATTTGTTGGAAACCAAAATTCTAGGTCCCCAGGAAGTTTGTTGTAAAATTTCTACATTTAAACCTTACATCATGTAATTCATTCATTGTTTTACAAGGTTTTAAGAAAACATCTCTTATTTTTCAATCTTGCTAAAAGAAAGGATTCTGGTACATTTTTAGGACATCCAAACAATCCTAAAGAACAACTCCTATATACACTGATATATGAAAAATGCATGTGTAGAGCTTAGAGAACATTTTTAGAATAGCAGAAGTCATCAGTGAACACATATTTTTGTCTTTTCTTTTTTGAATAATTTACAATATTTCTCATTTGGTATCATACCTAAAAATTGTCTTTGGCCAAGTTTACATCTTTCAAAATAAGTTCTGATGAAGAAATCCAAAATAAAAAAAAATGCAAGTATTACTCAATCTTACAAAATTTTTAATGTAGGCCTAAGCCAATAATGTTCTATGATATCTCACAAAAAGAATACTCCCTTATTTAGTGATAATGCATCTTTCTTTTTCTCTCTTTTGGTAGAAAGTCTTAGTAGAAATACTGGCATTTATTATTTTTTTATTGTTAATGGATATTTAGTCTATAAACAGCTTTTGCATATTTTTTTACTTGTTCTAAGTATCATAAAGTGAAATTACATTTGCAATTTTTCATTCTACTTCTATTAGTTTTGAGGATCTGAGTTTGTTAATGTGTTAAATATTACAAATGCAATTTTCATAGTAGTTAATAAAATAGGAATTTTATTGACATAACCATTCTTTTTTTAATGTCAAGAAATTGTTTTTTATGAAGCTATTATACTATATTATGGCTTTTTCTCATTGTAATAGAAATATACTTTCATAAAAGAATGCAATAAAGAAAATAAAATCACTCATAATTGTACTCACACACAGCTACTCTTAATATTTTGAAATATTATAAATGTGCATATAATCATCATGTATGTAATTTCTTTTTTTAAAATTTTTTAAAGATTTGATTTATTTATTTGAGAGAAAGAGTGAGTGAGTGAGAGAGAGAGAACACAGGAGTAGGGGGAGAGGGAGAAGCAGACACCCCACTAAGCAGGGAGCCCGATGTGGGGTTTGATCCCAGGACCCTGTGATCATGACCTGAGCAAAAGACAGACACTTAACCGACTGAGCCACCCAGGTGCCCCTATGTTTGCTAAATTGGGGAGATTGGTATTCTTTAACATCGCTGACATGTCTGGTTTGGATGTTCGCTCTATCTCTTCAAATTGTGTTTTTTGCCTTTTGGTATGCCTTGTAATTTTTTCTTGCTTGCTAGACATGACATATTGGGTAAAAGGAACTTCTGTAAATAGGCCTTTAGTAATGCAGTGGTGAGGTGTGGGGGCAGGGGAAGTATTTTATAGTCCTATAATTAGGTCTCAGTCTTTTAGTGAGCCTGTGTCTCTAAATTATGAACTTCACAAGTGTTTCTCAGTTTTTATTCTCCTCCTTAAATGGGGAGAGATGGCTAGAGTAAGTTGGGGTTGGGTGTTTCTATTCCCCTAGGTCAGTTAGGCTCTGATAATACCCAGCAGGTTAGTCCCTAGTTAACTGATTTCCCCTGAAGGCAGGACTTGTTAAAAGAGTGCTCAGGCATATTTCAAAACGGCTCCTTTTCCTCTACTTCCAGAAGCATAAGGGTTTTTTTTTTCTTATATATTTACTGTGTGAACTTGGTTGAGCTCATAGAGGTAAATCTCATAAAACTGTGAGGACCTTCTCGTGGCTAGGTCCCCCTAGACTTTGTCACTCTGAGTTGTCCACACTGAGCCTCCAATAAATCCATCAATACAGTGCAGGTTTTTCTACCTGGGCACCGGTTCCCATGAGTTTCTGTTCCAGTAAGCCAGTATTCTTCAAAACAGTGGTTTGTCATGTGTGCTCCCCTCTCTTACAGATCCAGGGCGAGTTGCTCATTTTTCAGTCAGTTCAACTCTTTACTTGTTGTTAGGGTAGAGTGGCCAGTTCCAAGTTCCTCACATGTGGACCAGGTGGCATTCTTTTTAAACTTTGAGTTTATGAAGAGTTGTAGTAATCACATTTTTCTGGAATTTCTTAAAGTATTTTAAGCCACTGAAATTGGTTGTTTCAAAATTACATTTCTATTAATCCATAATAATTTTATCTTTAATTTATGCAATTAAGACAATTATAAAAACCCTAAGAATGTACAAAGGGTCACGTATATATGGGAGTCCACAAATACAGGCAGAGAGGAGAGAGAGAGAATTAAACATTGATTATTATTTAAAGAAACAGTAGTAGATGTTCTTGAAACATTAACTCAAAAATCATTGAATTTAGAACTAGAGAAAATTAGAAATAATCTACATTAACAATTTACTGCACATAAGTGATTTATCCACAGTTAATAAGAAATTAGTGGCAGATTTGAAAAGAAACACAACTCTGTTGCTGGCAACTCATTTTCTCTGACCTGCTGTCTTTCTCTTCCGTCTGTCAGGCAATGATGTTAGGATCTCTAGAGTCAGACATGGTCCCTTCAAAGGCTGCTATATACAACCATATATATGCTTAAAATCATAGTAAAAATACTAAAAAAAAGGGTGCCTGGGTGGCTCAGTTGGTTAAGCGACTGCCTTCAGCTCAGGTCATGATCCCAGGGTCCTGGGATCGAGTCCCACATCGGGCTCCCTGCTCTGCGGGAAGCCTGCTTCTCCCTCTCCTACTCCCCCTGCTTGTGTTCCCTCTCTCGCTGTGTCTCTCTCTGTCAAATAAATAAATAAAATCTTAAAAAAAAAAATACTAAAAAAAAAAATACTCTACTCATAATAAAAATAACTTCTTTGATGCCAGCAAATTCCATGTTGCAACCAAGCAGGGAATTCTGCACCTGTGACTGATAAAGAGTAGTATGTATGTGCATGGGTGCGTGTGTGTGTGTGAGCATTCATGTGCCCACACACCTACACTAAATGTCTTTTATCTTGTCATCTACATCTACTCTTTATTCTTTTCCATGTTGGTCTTTATCCTGGGAGGCTGACCTATATTAAGTAGATCAATGAGGTCCCATGCCTCTGGCTTCCACTTGGTTTAGGTAGTCCCAGTAGGAGCTCAAAAAGAGATTAAGGTTATAGTATGTATTCCCCTAGTTCAAGTGGACTCTGTCTTCTGAGGAAAGATTTTCGCTCCTATCACGGTGACCTCTATACAACTCAGAATAAATCAATAGTTATATGAATATGTGTGTAGTTGCCCAGCTCAAATGTAATAACCCAAAGTGGTACTGGAGAGGAAAAAAAATAAAAATTCAAACACAAAAGAATAAGAGCCTAAGAGTAAATGAAATTCAGTAATATATATTGTAAAACACAAGTTCTAGACATCTTTTATCTGCTATTATGCAAAATTAAATTTTTTTCTCATGATAGAAAGCAAAATATCTTCTTGTGGTGAGACCTAGCCTTAATGTGTCAGTTTGAGTCTTTCATACTATAACAGCTAATACCTAGACAACTGAGGTAGCATTTTAATGTTTACCCTTGTTCTCAACACTTCATTGTATTCAGCAAATTATCTCCTTCTAAAACCTCTATGATCATGTATCTTCGTTCCTATAAGATTTTTATTAATTCATATTTGCCTAGTGAATGTAGTCAGATATCCTTATCCTTGAATACAAATCTATCCTCAATCTAACCCTCATATATACTTTCCAACTTTATTTTACAAAATTTCAATTGAGATACTTACTTTAAGGTGATTGACTTATTTCTAATAACCCCACTAATATATACCCTCTGTTTTTGCTCATAATGCTTCTGAAATTTTTTCCTCTTCCCTTTTCACAAGATGTTCTGTTATATAAATCTCATTTGGTTATTTAACTATACACAAGTATTTTCTTTCCTCTTCAAGCTCCTAGAGGGCAAGAGTCACATCCAAACCTACTTGTGGTCACAAAGCTAATCAGAAAGGAGTGTTACTTTGTAATTTGATTTTATAGTAAACAAATAGTTCAGAAATTATCTCATCTCTTACATATAGTGAAAATGTCCTAGAACAGTTTGATAGTTTGGCTGGGTATGACCTAAAGCCACTAAGCTGTAAATGTATATAATAAATATTTGTTCAGTGCCTATCATGTACTAGACACAATGTGACATGTGGAGCTAACAAGGTTGGTAGTGTGGAGGAGTGATGAAGCCCATCCGGCCCCTAAATATGTAGGTCAACCACTAAGAAATAGGGGAGTCAATGTTGGGGGTGGGTAACACCATTGAAAATATTATACAGAGTTTTCTCATTTTGCAACTTACAGAGGAAAAACCTGTGGAATTCAGCACAATGTTGGCACTGTATATTTTTTAGATAGAAAGAAGGAAATATATTGTAACCCTGGGAATTGTCTCCTTATTTTCTTGTCAGAGTCCATTTGTAAAACGATAGTGACTTTACATCATATTGAATACATTCCTTTTATAGGGTAAGTTCCAGATAAAGTATTGTATTCTTTTGGCTGAGACTTTTTAAAAGGCAATTTAATGGCTATAGAATAGTTCATTTGCAAAAAAACAAAAACAAAAAACCCTAACCAAACAAAAAAACTCAAAAAACAAGAAAGAAAGAAAAAAAAGAAAGAAATCATGAAAACTATAAAAAGGGAAATGATTATAGGACAAGACAAAAGTAATGATAAAATAAAGGTTTTCAAGTGTTAGGTGTCAGGGAAGAGGGAGATGGCCATTAAGAATAGGATATTATAGATGGTATAATGTCTGGACACTTCTTAACTGACACATAAAAGCTGCAATGGGAGGGAGGAGTAGGAAATAAAATGAGCCTCATACTCCATGATAATTTTCCAGTTGTTAGTAGGAAAGAGATTAATGGAGTTCCTCAAGCCAGTGGATATACTGAAAAGAGGAAATAAATGATTAACAAGGGAGCTACAAGGAAGTCATCTACTAGGAGTACATGGTTGCCTGGCCTCAAGCCTTACAGGGTTCTGGTTTTTAGGAAAGTAGGGATCCCTCCACTTAGTTTCCATTAGGGTCCTGGATTTTTACAATGCTATTCACAGGGCCAAAGACCATAAGCAATCTGTAAAACCTTTGTATTGAAAGTATTCAGAGCTTTTCATTACATGCTTGATAATTAAATCTTTTATAATCCTGTACTGTCCTCTTCACTTTAGTGGCTAATGATTCTGCTCCCTATTCCAGTGTGTGGAGATTTTTTCCACACCAGCAAGCAATTCTCGACCACCAGCTTGGTGTCCTACAATACAATGCAATTTTGATACTATGGCCACCAACCCTCCAGCTTGTAATAACCCAAAGTGGTACTGGAGAGGAAAAAAAATAAAAATTGTTCTAGGACATTTTCACTATGGCAGTCTCCATATGGCCACCAACCCACCAGCTCTCCTGGACCCTGTTCTTTTAAGTTGATATGGAGACTTCATTACACAGGCATGATTGATCAAATCATTGGCCATTGGTGATTGAATACAATTTCCAGCCTTTGTCCCCTTACCAGAGGTTAGGGATGGGACTGAAAGTTCCAAACCTCTAACCACATGGTTGGTTCTTCTAGCAACCAGCTCCCTCATCCTCAGGTGGTTTCCAAAAGTCACCTTGTTAACATAACAAGATACACTTTTATTGCTGTCATCACAGGACGATGCCAATGGTTTTAGGAGCTCTTTGCCAGAAAAGGAGATGAAAGCCAAATGTATATTTCTTATTATAAATCACAATATTACAGTGTCTAAAATGTGTATTTATCTCTAGAGATCTAGCTTCTTGAGATGCATAGCTTTCTTAGTGGAATCAAATAAAGATGATAAAATCTACATGAAGAATAAGGTTTTGTTGTAATGAGCACTGGGTGCTGTATCGAAGTGTTGAATCACTAAATTGTATGCCTGAAACTAATATTAGACTGTATGTTAACAAACTGGGATTTAAATAAAAACTTTAAAAAAATTTTTTAAAGAAATTGAAAAAAAAAAGAAGAAAGTTTCTTTCAGTGGATTCCTGGATGATCCAGAAGTACAGCTTATGCTTCTCTACTACAAGATGTTATAATGGTCCAATTCATCCAAGATAGTGGTTTTAATTTTAAAGCCAGGGACCTAGAACTCCTCTGATAGGCAGTGTGATGTGATGGTGAAGACAGAGCTTGAGAATTGGTGCAACCACTATGGAAAACAGGGTTTTATTTTTTTCTTTTCTAAATATCTCTTCCCCTTGAATCATAAGGAGAAAACTTACAGCATTCATTGCAACATATTGCAAATCATATCAGTGAATTACCAGTAAAAGATCCTAAAAGATAGTTGTCTAGGAGCAACTATAGGGGCCATGAGAATTTCCAGAAGCCAACTTTATATAGAAGGACTATGAAATATTCTTATATAAAGAGACATTCATGGGCTTTGAAACCAAACAAACTTGGAATCAAATTAGAATTCTGATCTGTGGTCTACATACTGTTTAAGAATCATTTCAGTGGAAATTGATAGAAGTTCGACTTCTTACTAGCATAAGTATTAGGGTATCGATTGAAAAGATACTGAGATTCCTTGCAGAATTGAAGGAAGAAGTGACAGAATGTGGCCAGACCACGGGACTATAGGGATCAATACACGGTACTCAATGCCAACAGCACTCTCTTTTATCTACACCTTTAATTCTCTTTCATTTCTTCCAGCCTTCATCCCCCCATATGGCACTGATTGGGCTACTCTCAGCTCTAAGCTGCACTCTTAACCTCATCTACTTAAATTTTCACACTAGCTCCAGCAGGAAATCCAGAAAAATAAATAATTGTACCAGCTTGGCCCTAATTCCCTTTCCAATCCAATTACCCAATCACTGTAAACATAGGGTTTCTTTTTTCAAAGAGAACAGGTCTGTCACAGAAAGAAACAATTTTTGAGGATTGTGCCAAGTAAAATCAATAGCTAACACAGGGTCTTATTTTATTTTTACATGAAAAATTAGATACTTTTATCCAACACATAGGTTTATAATAAGGATAAATTAAATCATGTATGGGAAGAACCTGGGGCACTCTGGGGGTTGAATAATTATTACCCTTACACCTCTTTCTCCTTCTCACTGTCCTAGACAGCTGCTGCCTAAGACAAAGGATCATTAGAAGAGAAAGAGAAGGAGAGGAAAATTTGCTACTGTACTTCTCTACCTTATTTTTCTGCCCTATGTTCTAAACAATTTACAAATCACCTATGAAAGTGGAAGTAGACCAAGATGATACTCCTCTCAGGAGTTTTACTTCATGCTTTCTTGTCTGTGTTTTTATTGCATTTTATATTTTGCCCAATTATAAGATTATAGTTTCATCACAACACATTATAGTTATTTGTTTGCATTTCTTTATTCCCTGGTAAACAGGTAGTAGGAAGCATGTTTTATTCATGCACTAATCCCCATTAGAGATACACATGGTAAGTACTCAAAAATGAATAAATGAATGAGTTCCAGATGCATGGGACTTATCCTGTGATTATGTATTTATTACACTGTTTATAGCTGATGCATAACAATCACTATGATTTTAAAGGTGATGTGTCACTTATTAAGAGATTACTATATGACACACATTACTAATTTCTTTTCATATATTGTTTCATTTAATTCTCATAACCCTATAAGGCATATAGTATTATTTCTGCCCACCCTTTCCTACTCCTACCCTATCCTTTGATTTTTCAAATACAAAAACTTAGAATTAAAAAGGTCAAGTGATATTTCCTCAGTACCAAATTAGAAAGAATCAGAGTCAAAATTCTGGAATATTTTTTAGTATAACATTTGTCTGAATGTCATATACTTCACATAGGGAAATATATAAATAGAAAATAGTGTATGCTGCTGGGGGCTCTGTTGGGGTACATCATCTGTAGTTCATTGATCTGAGAGCATTCTTCCCCAGGAAGGATTTGCTAGATACCTGAGGGATATAAAGTGATTTTTGTGTTATTGCCATGCTTCTCACTTGTCTTCCTGTTTTGTTTTGTTTTCATTTTTTACTAAAATATACACCTTTATGAAAACACTTTTCACCTGATTCTTTCGCTTTGTCCTAAGAAGCACTTTAAAACTTATATAGCCCATCTTGTAATATTTATCTCAGAGAACTTGCAATTCAACACAATTATTATGGCTGAGGAAAATGGTGAAGTTAGCCTTAAGAGCAGAATTGTTACCAATCACAGGGAAATAATTCTGAATTTATGAGCCACTCTCACCCATAGCAAATGATGTTCTCATTCCTTCTCAGATACAATAATGTCCTGGTATAGCCTTCCACAAACTCAATTCATTGCACATGTTTCTATTTGCAGTAGAGAACATTCTTTCTCAAAGATGAGGATGTCTGAATGCTGATACAGGGTATTACTTCCAAGTAGGAAGATACATAGATAAGAATATTTTTTTTTCCATCAGAGCTTTTACTCAGTAATCCCAGAATTAGAATGGTGTGGGAAGAACACATCCCTCAACATCAGAGAGCACCAGTGATCTCTAGATTGACATTCTGGACCACAGAATGGGTTTTGTTTGTTTGTGCTGTTTTGGTTTTATTTGATTTCTTTTACTTTTCCAATGAGTGATTTCTATCTTGCACTGTATTTGATTCAATGACAAAGTTTCTTCTCTGCATTTTATTTTTCTAAAATTGTTAAATCCTATCTGTTCACCTTCTCTTCTCAGTCCAGACAATGCTATGTTGATGCTGTATTTTGGCACTTTTACCATAGCTCACAGTAAAAATGCATTTTGCATTTACATGTATCCATACTCTAGATAATGGAACGAACTTTCACTTAATAACCCTTACTATGACTATGTGTGATATATTTAGATATTTTCTATCTTGTCCTACTCTCTTCTATCCTTTTCAAATATTATAAAACAAATTATGACCACTAAATTGATTTCATGATCTATTAAAAGGTCTTGACCCTACCAAGCAACCTTGAAAAAGAAAAGCAAAACTGGAGGCACCACAATTGCAGACTTCAAGTATAATACAAAGCTGTAGTAATCAAAACAGTATAGTACTGGCACAAAAATAGATACATAGATTAATAGAACAGAACGAAAACCCAGAAATGAATCCACAACTATGTGATCAATTAATCTTCAACAAACAAGAAAGAATATCCAATGGGAAAAAGACAATCTCTTCAACAAATGGTGTTGGGAAAACTGGACAGCAACATGCTAAAGAATGAAACTGGACCACTTTCTTATACCATACACAAAATGTAAATTCAGAATGGATTAAAGGCCTGAATATAAGATATGAAACCATTAAAGTCCTAGAGGAGAACACAGACAATAACCTCTTTGACATTGGCTGTAGCAAGTTCTTTCTAGATATGTCTCCTGAGGCAAGGGAAACAAAAGCAAAAATAAACTATTGGGATTTCATCAAAATAAAAAACTTCTACACACTGAAGGAAACAATTAGCAAAACTAAAAGGCCACCCACTGAATGGGAGAAGATATTTGCAAATGAAATGTCTGATAAAAGGTTAGTATCCAAAATATATAAAAATCTGATATCTCAACACCAAACAACCAAACAATCCAATTAAAAAATGGGCAAAAGTCATGAATAGACATTTTTCCAAAGAAAAGATACAGATGGCCAACAGACACATGAAAAGATACTCAATATCACTCATCATCAGGGAAATGTAGAGCAAAACTACAATGAGTTATTACCTCACATCTATCAGAATAGCAAAAATCAACAACGCAAGAAACAACAGGTCATTGGTGAGGATGTGAAGGAAGAGGAACCCTCCTACACTGTTGACGGGAATGCAAACTAGTGCAGCCACTCTGGAAAACTGTATGGAGTTTCCTCAAAAAGTTAAAAAACAGAACTACCCTATGATCCAGCAATCACACTACTGGGTATTTACCCAAAGAATACAAAAATACTAAATCCAAGGGATACGTGCACCCCAATGTTTATAGCAGCATTATCTACAATAACCAAACTATAGAAACAGCCCAAGTGTCTACCAGTTAATGAATGAATAAAGAAGAACTGGTATATATATTATATATATAATCATATATATATGCTCAATGGAATATTATATATATTATAAATATATATATATATATATGCTCAATGGAATATTACTCAGCCATAAAAAGAATGAAATCTTGCCTTTTGCAATGATGTAGATTATGCTAAGTGAAATAAGTCAGTCAGAGAAAGACAAATGCCACATGATTTCACTCATATGTGGAATTTTAGAGAAAACAAATGAGCAAGGGGAAAAAAGAGAGACAGAGCAAACCAAGAAACAGGTTCTTAATTATAAAGAACAAACTGATGGCTACCAGAGGGGAAGTAGGTGGGGAGATGGCATAAATAGGTGATGGGGATCAAGGAGTGCACTTGTAATGAGCACCAGGTGTTGTATTGAAGTGTTGAGTCACCAAATTCTATACCTGAAACTAATGTTACTTTGTATACTGACTAACTGGAATTTTAAATAAAAACTTAAGAAAAATAAGTTGAGGATTAGGAGTTACATGAATCTGGTTCAATCTCCCATTTACTATATAATATAACCATGCTATTTAAGAGATCCATCCACAACCATCTCAACTGTGAAATAGTAATTAGAATAATGTCATTGCAACTGCCCAATAGAATTGTTTTGACAATTAGATGCAGAGATATTTGAAAATTAGTACAACAAGCTTCATAATTTACTTTTCAACCAGAATCTGAAAAATAATTATGCCCTAATAACCAAAGTCATTCATTGTATATAATTAATTAATTTCTCTTTTATGTATCTTGAATGGTACTAATTACCATTCTTCTTTGAGGATTGAGAAAATACTCATTCAAACATTTTTTTTCCTTCTGTGCTTAGATGGGAAACCTCAGTCAAGCCTGTAATTCACTTATAGCTAGATCACAAAAGATCCAGTATCTCTTAATCAGTGCATCTTTTCCCAGATACAGCCAGAAATCCAAGTACTTACTCTTGTCCAAAGATTCCAGGTCTCTCCCTGTTTGCTACTGCTCTCATGCAGGTGCCCACCCCAGGATATGGTGCATCATGAATTTACCAGAGAGAATGTCTTCCCTCTCATGCGAACTCACCCAAAACTAACCTCAGCTCCCAATGTTACAGCTATGTAGATTCACTCACTCAGCCACTTCACAGGGCACAAGCCTGTAAAGATAACGATTAGTTCATAATAGATTATAGAACCCATGACTTTATGGTCCCAGACCCTCTTCAGAAAAACTAGATATATATTTGCTTTTTTAGAAAACAGAGCTTATATCTGAAGTTAGTAATTACTTTCTTCACCATGTAGAATAATGGGAATGAATTAAAATATTCAGTTTTCACTTTCTAGGAGTTTACTATCTAATGGGGGAGATAAATATGTACCGTATTACTTTCATGCAAAGATACTTTTCTTTACATTTAACCTATCTATAATCTAAGTGAGTCTCACAATGTTTTAGTATTTATTTTTCCCTTAAAAAGAACTGTTATTAGATCAATGAAGTGTTTTATCATCAGTTCCCTCTCAGAATCAAATTAAGAAAAGGTATTACTATAATACAATACAATGGAACATTTAGTTTGCACTGTCTAGATCTGATTTAGTTTATGAATATAATGAGCGAGAGTTTGAATAATGGAAGTCATGAGAGTTGGGATATAGATACTTCTCCCTACTCTACCCTGCACACATACTATCAGCAAACAAAATTTACAATTGTGGGACATAAAGTAAGTCATTTTTGTGTCAGTCTCATTTTTTTTCATCTATCTGAACACACTGGTAAAAAAGAACACTTCAAATCCACTTTGAAACAATGTTGTAAGGATAATACTCCCCAAACAATGTTGAAGTGGTAGAGTACAAATTATTCTCAGTGAAACTCCAATTATCTGTGTTAATTAGACACAAAGCTCATCTCCATACTCTCCAATTAGCATCCCATTTCTTATGTAAGTAAGAATTTGATGCATTGAAATCCAAAACTGAAACTTGAAAATATAAGGCCAAGCCAGAGGGAGAAAATTATGATAAAAATAAAAATTTCGCTTAGCTTATACAAAAGCCTAATGCTGTCTAAAAAACGAGTTCAAAAAATTGATATTGTCACTCTTGTAGAAAGATTAGCACCTAGACTTACCAACAATCATAGATTTTCCAGATCCATAGTCAAAATAGAGCCTACTCTTGTGGTTTACAAATATTTACTTCTAAGTAACACATGTTTAGATATAACTCTTTGAAAATGATGCATGAAATTATCTGTATTCTTTTACACACACATACACACGCATGTTCAGAATGCTATGGAGGGATGAGGAGTTAAAACATCAAGCAACTTTAAGGTACTCTTACGACTGCATTAAAAGGAAAGTGCTAGCTTAAAGGAAAGCATGTTTTTGCTTTGTTTTTATGTGGTTCTATTCCCAATCTCTTTCAAATTTGGGGGAGAATTCATTTCAATATGGATGATGTCCCTATTTTTTTAATGGTGGCTCTCAGCAGGGAGCTGCCCTTGGATCCTAGAGGTCACTGCTATTTTCTGCCATGTAGCCCTTTCTAAGGATAGCTCACAACATGGCCATTTGCCTCTTCAAGGCCAGCAGGTGGATCTTTCTTTCCAGTCTGTTAAGGTGGAATCACATAATATAATGAAATTATGTAAGTGACTTTCTATCACCTTTGCCATATTCTATTTATTAGAGGTAAGTCACAGATACTGATCACATTGAAGGAGTGGGGAATCGCAGGGGCATGACTGATGATGGGGGTGGGGGGAGGATGTGACTCCTCAGGGTTCAACTTAGGGTGTGTCTATCTCAGAAGTGACAACAAACACATTTGCTCCTGTTTCCTTTCATCATATTTGGGCCATAACATAAGGCAGGAGTGATGGCAACAGCAGCAGAGACACAAAGGAGATGAATCACACCAGTATATTTTTCTGCAGGTTCCTGGATCATGGCAGGTGAAGGGTGAATAATGCATGTGGAAACAGATGATCCAAAGGCAGACATAAAGCTTGCTTTGTATGGGTCACTTAGCCCTGAGAAGTCCATGTGCGCATGGTCTATGGTAATAGAGGCTAAAAATGAAGAAGGGGATTTAGCTGGAAACTATTCTAATTGCACCAAAGAAAGTGCTGCAGATTTACTGGGATATCTGCTAAAATGAAAGATTTTACCATAGACATCTAAAACGGAATTTATCACAGTACTGAAATTCCTCAATCAATGTCTATGCCTATAACACTTTTCAATTGCCTGTGTGAACACAATAGGTTAGGTTGAAATAATCCCCACAAAGTAGAAACTTTTTTGTGATATATAATAAATATATATATACATATATAAATATATGTAATGTAAAAATGTACACACACATACACACGCATGTAAAAATAAATTTTACTCTCTTGTCATAACATCTGCTACAGAAAACGATCTTGAACCTGAGTCACCATTTTTTTTTAAAGATTTTATTTATTTATTCATGAGAGACAGAGAGAGAGAGAGAGAGAGAGGCAGAGGGAGAAGCAGGCTCCCAAGGAGCAGAGAGCCCGATGCGGGACTCGATCCCAGGACCCTGGGATCATGACCTGAGCCGAAGGCAGACGCTTAACCATCTGAGCCACCCAGGCGCCCCATGAGTCACCATTTTTATGTCATCCTTAACAGGTGCATTTGAAAAATCTAAATGTATCATGATCACAGCAAAGTTAGTATCAGTTGAGGTTTAAGGTAGACAATTATGGCAGTAATAATAGCCTACAGGAAATTATACTGAATGTTTTATTCATCAGACTGGGTGAAATAGCTGTTAATACAATACTCAACATTTATTCTTAAAATGTTGACTTTCAGGCGCCTGGGTGGCTCAGTTGGTTGAGCGACTGCCTTCAGCTTAGGTCATGATCTTGGAGTCCCTGGATCGAGTCCCACATCAGGCTCCCTGCTCAGCAGGGAGTCTGCTTCTCCCTCTGACCCTCCCCCATCTCATGTGCTCTCTCTCTCTCAAATAAATAAATAAAATCTTTAAAAAAAATAAATAAAAAATAAATAAAATGTTGACTTTCTGTGTGCTAAATACCTTGGGTCTTGTGTATTATATCTGATGGTTAACGACTAAAGTGAGACTATGTAATTTTCTCAGGCTATGCTACCAGAAGGAAGTAGAACTGGTCTTCTAATCTAGGTTTCTCTGACAAACTAGTGTTTATTACAATATCTATTAAACTGTGGACCTGTGAAAGATAGATGTCTTCTTCTGAGGATGCTAGAAATGAGGGAGAGGAAAAGGGAGAAATATAACAAAGAAGAACTACAAGTCTTGTCTCATCAGGGGCAAAAAAGCTGGGCAGAAGGCTGAAAAATGTTTCCTTGGCAGGAGAAATAACAGTTGAGAAATGTTGCACTTGAGTAGCAGGAAAATCTAAATGAAGGTAAATTAAAAAATTATAATATTTTTGCTTCTCAATCTTAATATTGGCAAGATTGGTGAAGCAAATACTTGTTACATGGAGTACTATAGATTTTCCTCAATCAAGTTAAATTATAAAACCATTTCAAAGGATATTAACTTATTTATTTAACATATAATAAATGCCAGACAATATGTTAAAATCGATCTAAAAGGCTATAAAGACCAAAAACAAAAAAGCTATAAAGACAATTCCTGTCCTCAAGTGGCTTACTGTCTAATGAGTGGAACTAGAAAAAACAGCCATGGCTATGTAAACAAGTAAATCAGAAAGCAAATAATTGCAACTTCTTTTTCACCATTCTCTTCAATATCATCCTGGAGTCTAGTCACCATTGTCTTTTGGCTTGATGAAGAAGAGATATATACTCCATTTCAGCGTTTATTGGAATGTTGTCTGCTGTTTACAGATAGTTCCTTACCCGCAATAGTAATATTTACAAAAGTTTTCTGATAAGTAATGCTAGGTCTTTGGAAATGTAGTGCATGTGCATTAGGAGAACAAAAAAAGGGAACAAAACATAAAACAATTGGATATCCAATTGTGAACAAAAACATAAAACAATTGGATATCCAAACACAAATAGGCACTAAACAGAAACGTGGATAGGGGGATAAAAAATACCCTCTGGGTGTAAAAAATACCATTAGTTCATTATTCACAGGAATAGTGAGAAAACAATGTCCTTTTTGCTTGAGACCTGGGTTCTAAAGCTTATGATGTTAAAATTGTGACCTTGAGAATGTTACTTATATTTGAGTCCTAATCTTTCATTTTAAAAATAATCATATTTGGGCTCCTGGGTGGCTCAGTCAGTTAAGTGTCTGCCTTCAGCTAGGGTCGTGATCCCAGGGTCCTGGGATTGAGCCCTGCGTTGGGCTCCCTGCTTGGCGGGGAGTCTGCTTCTCCCTCTCACTCTCTACCCCTATCCCCTGCTTGTGCTCTCTCTCAAATAAATGAATAAAATCTTTAAAAAAAACCATTAAATAATGTTAAGGGCTACTGTAAGGATTAATGGTGACAAACTAAAATATTCATTAAGGGCTACTTTCAATATTTACATGTCATTAAAAGCTTAAGAGAACACAGGAGAACAATTGTCACCTCAAAGTTATAAGAAATACAGTTTTATTTTTGTATTTCCTTATTTTCTTTGCATTGGCTTGCGAATTGCTAGCAAATATGAAAAGAAATGTGTTTCCAGGCCCCTCTCCAGATCCCTGTATATTCTATTAAATATACAGGTCTAACAAGGTGAAAAGGCTAAAACAAAACAAAAGAGGGGCACCTGGGTGGCTCAGACGGTTGAGTGTCAGACTCTTGATCAGCTCAGGTCATGATCTCAGGGTCCTGGGATTGAGCCCCGTATCAGGTTCCACACTCAGTGGGGAGTCTCCTTGAGGATTCTCTTTCCCTCTCCCTCTGTCCGCACCCCCCAACTCTCTCTCTTTCTCTCTCTCTCAAATAAATAATTAAATCTTAAAAAAAAAAATTCATTGTGTACCTGACCTTTGCTCTTGTCATTATTCCACTTCTCCAAGGAACTTAAAAGGAAAAACATCCTTATGGATAAGAAATGTGATTGGAGAACATTGCATCCTCTGACTCTGGTCAGTGATGGATAGGTTTTTTATATTCTTTGGTTTCTTCTAGAAAGCAAGTCTCAGATTTTGATAAATACTTCTTAGAACACAATACAAAAGTAAAGAGAGAATAAGACACTAAAAATCAGACCGGGACACTTTCCACATATAAATTCATGGAATATAGGTGATAAATGAGCTCTCTCCTGTCAAATCTCTTCATTTTAGACATATGGTACCTGAAATTCAAGAAAACTAATTAATCATCCTAATATCAAACAGCTAGAAGAAAAGGGGCCTAAACCCAAAGATTTTATTTCTGAGCCTGGCATTCTTTTACTTATCTATTACCACAGCTTACTATTTACAAAAATTGGAAGGATAAAAAATTGGAAGGAATAGAAAAAGTGCAAAATATAAAATATTTTATAAAATATAAAAGTGTGTTTTCTTGAATAAAGTTATATTATTTTTCTTTCTCACATGGTCCTTTTTATTATGTAAATAGAAAATGTCTTCTATATTTATACACTTATCTTCTTTATGTTGGGAACATGGAATATGTTGTTAAATACATTTTAATGTTCACATATGCTTTTAAATATATTTATATTTTAATTATGGAATATTTGGAACATACAAGTGAATATTTTAGCAAACATCTGTATGTGTAATACTGAAATGAACACTTGAGATGGCACTACCAAATTGAAGAATTAGGATACCACCAAGACCCTGTTTCCTTCCTGCCCCTCATGGCCCCAATTTCTTCCTCTGTCTCCCTTTACTCAAGAGATAATCATTATCCCGAAGTTGGTTTATTTTTTTTATCCTTTTGCTTTTCTTCATAGATTTATATACGATGTATTTTTACTTCTTTTTAAAATCTACAGTTATTATTTAATGTTGAATATTGTACTCCCATCTTATATTCCTTTTACTCAATAATTTGCTTCTAAGATTCATCCACAGACATGTTGTATGATATTTAAAATGTAAAATAGAAACAGTAATTTCCAGACCATATATGCTAGACAAAAACATATTTGAAGACCAATATTTGTTGAGATATGCCAAATTTAAAAAAATGAAATATTAAAATTATTTGCAGTGTTACATCTTCAGATTTGGTAAAATTGAAAAACTCTCATAGCAAATAAACACTTGGAAGCTAATGCAATAAAATTGAACATAATGTTGAAGTTAGTTTGGGACAAAAATCGTGTTTCTTTGTGCGAGTGCACCTAAAATGCAAGAACTACTACATTCTTTTTTTTTCTTAATTGGGATGAAAACATATATATGAAATTTACTCTATTCACAATTTTTTAAGTGTACAGTACAGTATTGTTAACAATATGCTCATTGTTGTACAGCAGGTCTCTAGAGCTTTTTCATCTTGTGTAACTGAAATTCTGTACCCACTGCCCAGCAATTACACTTCTCCACTCCTTCTGCCCAGCCCCTGGCAACCAGCATTCTGCTTTCTGCTTGAGTTTGACTACTTTAGAAAACTCATATAAGTGGAATCATGCAATTTTTTTCTTCTGTGAATAGTTTATTTCACTTAATATGATGCATTCGTAGTTCATCGAGATTGTAGCATATGCCAAAATGCCCTTCTTTTTTAAGGCTGAATAATATTCCCTTATATGTATATAATACATTTTCTTTATATATTCATCTATTGATGGACACTTGAGTTGTTCCCACCTTGGTCATTGTGATTAATGCTGTAGTAAACATGGGGGTGTTAATATCTCCTTCAGATCCCAGTTTCAGTTCTTTTGGATATATACCCAGAAGTGGGATTGCTGGATCATATGAAAGTTCTATTTTTAATTTTTTGAGTCTTCTTCACACTGTTTTCATGTAGCTGTATAAGTCCTGAGGTCTCCACATCCTCACCTACTCTTGCTATAAAAAAGTCTAAGAAATTAAAAGTTGTTTGTGAGGATAGGCCAGTCATCATTGAAATTAACATTTCTGGTTAGTTGAAATAAGTCTTTACAATTTGTACCTTAAATAAACACATGAGAAAAAATCAACAGCCTTATACACATAGCAAACCTATGAAGCCAGGATGCGTGTGTGTGAGCACACATTGGCTGGTGCATTTATATTGGAGGTATGTTGGATTTATGTTAGCCATTAATAGTTGAGTACTTGCATTAATATTTAACAAGTTAATAGTTATTTAACCTTATCTGTTGTAAATGATGTATTCTCATTATCTGATCTTTGAGCCTCTCCCAGATTTATACTTTTCCTCCATACAATGAAAATAAAGTTTTTCTGCATATAAATCATGATAATTCAGAACGAACAACCAATTTTTGGAATCCTTATCCACGAGGAATTTAAATTGATTTTCTTGGAGGAAAAAAAATACCCTATATTATACAGAAATTTTCTATTAGCCTGCACACCTGTTATTCAAATTAGACTACCAGACTTCAATTTCACAACAGCTTTGAAGACTGATGTCTAGAAATGAACTCAGTGAGACTAGATAATATGACAGACAATTACTTGTCTTCACCTACTACATGATATGAAGGGGATTGATGCCCATAACATCTGAGATTAATATGAAGAGTATCAGCTCTGTCCTCAACGTGTGAAGACTCTCGATATAGTTAAAGAGCATGTTTAAATATTACAAGTAACAACACTGCATTCAAATGTATTATACTAAGTGGAAAAATGTCAAAGCCTGTATATAATAATTTTGGAGGTTAGTATTTATCTTATCTGAATTAAAGTTCTTAAAAATGACTTGCATAAGATGTAGTAAGTATAAGTACATTGCATAGATTCAACCACTGTAGGCAAGCTAATTGAGTGCACTGCTTTTGAACACCAAATATACATGAATCCCAATACTGACTCTTAACAGGATTTGGACCATGGACCATTTATGTATCCTTTCTGAACTTTGTTTCCTAAGTTCTAAAAGGAAAATAGTAATATCGACTCCACAGGGCTGTCATGAGTATTCAGTAACATAATTTATACAAATTCCATACCACAGGTCTTGGTATGTAGTAGGCACACCAATAGATTACAGTTATTTTAATCTGTCAAATAAAAATATGTAAGAGTTAAGCCTTTTACAAGTCAGTTATTTTGGAAAATAATCTATACCCTAAGCTTCCTTTCTTTGGCATCTGGAAAATCACTTCAGTTTTATATTTTGATCATTAGGGCCATGAGAAATTATGAGAGATTTGAAAAATGATAAGAAGAGCTCCTTTCTTCAAGAAACTCACAATTTGAGTTAAACTTTTATATAAATATTCTAAAACAAAGAGCCATAATGGGGGTGTGATAGTTGGAGAGATTAATTCTGGCAGCCTGATCTAGTATAATTTTGTTTTAACAACACAGAGCCAGCCAGTGGAAAGATTTCTGTGATTGATCAACTCCTGCATTAAAAGTCTGTTTTACTTATAGGAAAAATCAATATAAGAGAATTGCTGTGTTCCACTAAATATCTATAAATTCTTCAATGCATCTTATTTAAGGAGAGTCATGCATGCTACCTTTGACTGCACTTGCTATTCACAAGAATAAAAAGAAATAAGCTTAAAGAACAGATGACAGATTCATGCTCCAGTGAAATTGGGCAAAAATCTCAGTCTCATGAATATAATAAATTATTAAGAAAAATTGTACTTCGAGGACTTTGCATGTTGGAGTTGAAGCACTTAGGGTGAGCTGATGAGGCAATTTATGCTTGGTGCTGGCTAGAATGAATCAGAGTTATGTGGCTTTTGCTAAAGCTGAAATGCTTTTTATTTTTCCAAACCTGGCAACATGCTACTCTTCAGAAGCAAAAGATTGTGGATTTGGGTTTTTAGAGTAGCAATTAATTTCTAAGAGAGGACTAGATAACCATTTTAAAACTGTGTGACACCAGAATACTTGAAGGTTAAAACGTGACTGTTATTTTAAAAGGAAATGCTTAGCCAAGATTTTTGATTATTGAATTATTTTAAATTACCTCAGTTTCAGTCACTGTACAACATGGGGCAAATATTGACCCTATCTCTGAATTTTTTTTTGTTGTTGTTGTTAAAGATTTTATTTATTTGACAGAGAGAGACACAGCAAGAGAGGGAACACAAGCAGGGGGAGTGGGAGAGGGAGAAGCAGGCTTCCCGTGGAGCAGGGAGCCCGATGTGGGGCTCGATCCCAGGACCCTGGGACCATGACCTGAGCCGAAGGCAGGCACTTAACGACTGAGCCACCCAGGCGCCCCGACCCTATCTCTGAATTTTAATTTACCATCTGTGAAATGGAAATATATAAGCCCAGTTAAGTTCACAATGTTTTCTAAAAATCAGATAACACATCCATTTAAGAGCTGGTTGCTGTCTTCCTCAAAGATTATCTGGTCATTGTGTTCCTTGATTCATCTATCTTGGAGTTTCCTAGGGAGCCATCAAGGCTCAGATGTGGGATGGAATGAATAGTGAGCCATGTCATTCAAAAAACATATTAAGATCTTAAATGTGCTGATATTGTCCTTGACGGTTTAAGTCGTTATATGCCATCAAGAATAGAGGGGGGAGAAACGGAGTGGGGGATGAACCATGAGAGACTATGGACTCTGAGAAACAAACTGAGGGTTCTAGAGGGGAGGGGGGTGGAGGGATGGGTTAGCCTGGTAATGGGTATTAAAGAGGGCACATTCTGCATGGAGCACTGGGTGTTATACGCAAACAATGAATCATGGAACACTACATCAAAACTAATGATGTAAAATATGGTGATTAACATAACAATAAAAAGTTTTCTTTCAGTCTTCAATTAAGAAATTAAATGTATACTCAGCTTTTTAATTAACCATGATTATGTTTCATTTTACTTTTTCTTTCTTATTTGCATAGTTAATTTTCCTAGTTTCATTACTGACTAGCCTTTCCCTCTGTTAATGCCATCTCTTTCTTAATCTCAATCTTTTTGTGAATAGCTGAGAAGCTCTCTTTTATCTTGGATGACTCATTTTACTTCTTGCAGATCCGGTTTTATCCATTAACTCTGGGATTGAGTTATAATAATCTTTAGATCACTTATACATCTAAAATTCAATGATTCCAACTTCTCTGTTTATTCTTCAATTCTCAAAATAGAAATGTATGGAGGAGTGGTGTTATAGGCTGAATTGTGTCCCCCCACCCACCCGCCCCCAATTCACATGACCTCAGTACCTCACAAGGTGACTATATTTGGATTGGGGCACCTGGATGGCTCAGTCAGTTAAGGATCTGACTCTTGGCTTCAGCTCAGGTCATGATCTGGGGGTCGTAGGATCAGCCTTGCATAGGGCTCCGTGCTCACCACGAAGTCTGCTTAAGAGTCTTTCCCTCCCCTCCCCCATCCCTTGTGTCCCTCCCCTCACTCGGGCTCTCTCTCTCTAATAGAAAGAAAGAGAAAGAAAGAAAGAAAGAAAGAAAGAAAGAAAGAAAGAAAGAAAGAAAG